>NW_012151763.1:1148229-1273108 GCF_000956105.1 Propithecus coquereli
CTAGGGTGGTGGGTGGGGCCCTGGGATTTCCAGGTGTGCCCTTATTCTCCCCCTCAGTGGGAGGAGTGAGTCTGGGTGGGGCTGGGTTGGGCAAGCCTGCCCTCAGGCTCCACCACTGCAGTTAGCAGGGATCAACTTCTGCTCTTTGTTTCTGTGCAGAGCTGCCGGGAGGGGCTGAAATGGCTCCACTCAGCTGAAAGTCTGAGCTTGGGGGCTGTGGCTGCCCAAGACCCGCACTCTGGAGCTGGTCTCGCTCCCCTCCACTCTCCCCAACTCCGTGGTCTCTCCCAGGCCTCTGCCAGCAAGCAGGACCTCAGGCCTGTGGATCGCCCCTGGCTGTGACGTGGGCTGTGGGCGGGAGGTTCCCTACTCAGGATCATATCCTGAGCTGTCCTTATTCTCCCCCTCAGTGGGGGCAGAACCGGGAGTGAGTCTGGGTGGGGCTGGGTTGGATAAGCCTGCCCTCAGGCTCCACAGCTGCTGTTAGAAGGGGTCAAAGTTCTCCTCTTTGTTTCTGTACAGAGCTGCCGGGAGGGGCTGAAATGGCTCCACTCAGCTGAAAGTCTGGGCTTGGGGGCTGTGGCTGCCCAAGACCCGCACTCTGGAGCAGGTCTCGCTCCCCTCCAATCTCCCCCTCTCCGTGTCCTTCCCCAGGCCTCTGCCAGCAAGCGGGGCCTCAGGCCGATGGATCCCCCCTGGCTGTGACGCGGGCTGGAAGGTTCCGCACCCAGGATCGTAGCCTGAGCTGGGTGCACAGCCCTCTTTCAGGAGGAGGGCTGCTGGTCAGGCACGCTGATCTGCCCCTGTAGGCGCACACTCCTCAGTAGGCTCCTTCACAGATCCCTCCTCCGTGCCCCGGGGCAGCGCGATCGCGACCCGGGTGCATGGGGTCTGGTCTGCAGGCCTGACCCCTGGGCCCTGGAGATCAATCCCTGACCCTCACAGGGGGAGAGGTGCTGCTCTTGAATCACCTGCAGGGTGCCCAAGCTGGATCGATTTCACTCCACCTCGGGATTTGCCCCACTCTCCTGGAGTCCCCAGGCAAGTAGCACCTGGGAGGGCTGGCGGGCAGGGAACTCGCAGTCTGAGTACCCCTCAGTCTGCTGTAGGGCCCCAAAAGGAAAGGTCCCGTTCCTTGGAGATGCCTCCGTGTGACGGCTAAATTGTCTCTCTGGACACGCACGGGTAGGGAGGGGGAAGGAGAGAATTTAGGACTATGGCGTCTGCCGCTAGGCTCGGTTCTGCTCCCGGGAAGGTGCCCCGAGGGAGCTGGGAGCCCAGCGTTGAGTCCGCAAGAGGCCACTGCTCACTGGCGGCAGCCGTCTCTGGGCTGGTGTCGGCAGGTCTCTCCAGCCGCTCAGGAGCCACCGGCAGTCTGAGATGCAAGGGAGGGGGAAGTTAACCGCTCCACCTACCCTTGTCGCTGGTCTCCAAGCCTCTCGGGACCTTTCTCCTTCCAGTTCTCCTCCGCAACGTCTCCCTGTGGAGTCTCCTGTAGTTTCAGGCACCCTTCCTTCTGACCCTCACCCGCTCTATGTTTCTCTGCTCGCTTATTTTTTTTCTCTTTCTTCTAAAATTCGTCTTTTTTGCAGAGACCTTCTGACTGGCGGCTTGTCTCATCCGCCATCTTGGCTCCTCCTAAAATTGACCATTTTCTAAAAATCAGAATAGGACACTTAAAAGATTAAGTGTATCTTTTTTTTTTTTTTTTTGAGACAGAGTCTCACGCTTTTGCTCGGGCTAGAGTGCCGTGGCGTCAGCCTAGCTCACAGCAACCTCAAACTCCTGGGCTCAAGCGATCCTTCTGCCTCAGCCTCCCGAGTAGCTGGGACTACAGGCATGCACCACCATGCCCGGCTAATTTTTTCTATATATTTTTAGCTGTCTGATTGATTTCTTTCTATTTTTAGTAGAGACGGGGTCTCGCTCTTGCTCAGGCTGGTCTCGAACTCCTGAGCTCAAACAATCTGCCTGCCTCGGCCTCCCAGAGAGCTAGGATTACAGGCATGAGCCACCGCGCCCGGCCTAAGTGTATCTTTTTAAACTGTGAGTATTTGAAATACTTCGCAAAGTTCTTCCTCAGACATTGCTGCATTTAATCCTCAGTACGACCTCAGAGGCTAGGTGGTATTGTATTATCGCTCTTTTTCAACTGAGGAGAATATCTTTGCTCCAGGGGTTCACTGACATGCCGCAAGTCTCACAGCATCAAACCATCATACTGGTATTAAGCTGAAGTCTACCTTTCTTGAGTCCCACCGAATGGCCTTAGGTCTGCCTTCCAGGTTGAAATAGAATAACTTCTCTTCCTGGGACAACCCTTCAAACAGTTTGAAATCATATTTTTGGTAATATAACAGGCTTTTTTTTTCTAAATACAGTCATAGCACTCTCTGATTTGTTTTTGATAATGCAGCAAAGCTTATCGTTTTGCTTTATTGAAAGGAATAATACTCAGAAGTTCCAAAATAAGCTGACTAGTATCTCATCACTTGCAGCCCTTTCCATATAAGGCAGATTTGTGGTGTCAGACAATTGTTGTCATATTTGGGGGCATTAGGCAAAAGTAGGACTATGTAAAGGGAAAATTTTTAAAATGTGGGAATTTAGTACAGAGTGTGTACACCACACCTATGACTGGAGGACACAGCCATGGATGGCCATTAAAGCAAAAGCAGGGGACACCTGAGAGAAGTAAGAAATGTGTGCAGTGTGCAACCCACAATCAAGAATGAGTATTGGCACATTTGTAAAAAGTGTTACATGGCTGAAATAGATTTTAGCTGAATTTTTTTTAGACTCACAGAACCACCAAAAGCATAAAGCTGGAATACCAATATTTGAAATAGCCTGACATGCCAACATTTATTGGTAGATTTAAAACTTAGTTAAGGAATTGTTAGCAAGGTCTTCTGTATTAAACATATTTGGAAGAGGAAAGACCTGCAAAACGAAGTATCCACACTTTCTATGAGGCTTAGATTCAAATGTGAATTACTCCTTATTTTCAATTTCTCTTTTAAGAGCAAAGGTGATGACATATTTCAAACAGAGTAGCTCAATGTTAAGACACAGCCATTAAGGCTTAGTATATCATTTCTCTAGTCACTTTTGAGAACATGGCTTATTCACTTACAGTGGTTCTGAAATCGTTTCACAGTGACTTCCACGTAAATTCTTTAAAGAGTTGTTCACCTCATTTCACGAGCTCTGTATCACAAACTGTATTAAAGCCCTGGACAGGACGTGTGGAAACCTGATTCCTGTCTGGGTTTGGGCACTGGCTTGTGGCCCTATTTCTAGACAGAAGGTGTGAGGTAAGGCCCTCCCAGATGCTACGAAGGGCTCAATGAAGGACTGCACATTCTCAAAGTTTCCTTACAACTCAAACACAGCCCTTCTCAGAAATGCATTATTTTTGTGAAGTCTGATGGAGAGAGTCATATTTTTAATTTTTAAAAATTTATAATTCACATAATTGTACATATTTATGGGGTACAATGTGATGTTTCAACACACATGTATAAGCCAGGCACAGAAAGACACCACATGATCTCACTCATATGTGGGATATAAAACGTTGATTTCATAGAAGTAGAGAGTAGAATAGTTACCAGAGGCTGGGGGTCAGGTGGGAGGGGAGACTGGGAAAAGTTGGTCAATGGGTAGAAAGTTATAGTTAAATAGGAAGAGTAAGTTTTGATGTTCTCAGAAATGCATTTTAATCACTTGTGCATATACAGTATTTATGGCACAAGATGGCATTTGCCTTATTTATGAGTTTCATGTTTCTGCTGCAAGAAAACACAAACTTAGTGGTAATTTATTATCTTACCACACGAATTTATCATCCTACCATTCTGGAGGTCAAAAGTTTGAAATAGGTCTCACTGAGCTAAAATCAAGGTGTTGGCAACTCCACTTTCTTTCTGGAAGCTCTAGGAGAAAATTCTTTTCCTTGCCTTTTCCAGCTTTTAGTGGCTACCTGCATTCCTTCATTCTGTGACTCTTCCTCCATCTCTAAAGCCAGCAGCATAATATCTTCAAATCTCTCTTTTCGCCGCCTCCTTTGACATCTAAAAGACCCTTGTCTTTTAGACCAGACATTGGGCCCATCTGGATAACCCAGGATAATCTACCCACCTTAGGGTCAGCTAATTAGCAACTTAATTCCATCCGCTACCTTATTTCTCCCTTGTAACATATTCACAGGTTCTGGGTATTTGAATGTGGATATCTTTTGGGGGCCATTATGCTGCCTACCACACTCCAGTCCCTTTAGCTTTGGGTAGTAGAGAAGCCTGCAAGGTGAGAGGTCAAACACTGCTAGCTTCTCCCATTACAAGCTATATGATTACTTACAATTAGGTAAGTGACTAGTTCAATTCATTTGTTACATCTCAGACAAAATTTACACTTAGAGTTGTCTTCAGTTTTACTCCCTATTTCTATTCTTCTACTCAAAGCCAGACCATGTACTTCAACTCCCTTGGTCTTTAAATGGAAGAAAGGGAGCTATTAATTAGAGGCATATGTGCCAGACACTGTACTATTTGGTCTCCCCACAACCTTATACAATTGATAATTGTTTTTTGGTCATTTTACAGATGAGACTAAGGTTCAGAGCTAGAAATGTTTTTTACGTTTTTTTAAGATCACTTCAACAAATGCTGTCTACGTAACCCAGACCTGTGCCAGCTGTTGAGGAAGCACAAATAGCAAAAACAGTAGCCTCCTTATAAGGAGCATCTAGCCTAGTGGGAAGACAGTCCAGTTAACCAGTAATTTCCATGCAGGGTGCTGCCTGCTATGATAGGGATGGAGGGCTTCTGGGCCAGGACAGGGAGTCGGGGGAACTTCTTGAAAATATTGTCAGAACTAAGTCTTGAAAGTTAAATAAGCATGCAAGTCTGGTTTAACATATGCAAATCAATCAATGGGCTACATCACAATAACAGAATGGAAGATAAAAACCATGTGATCATCTCGATGCAGAAAGAGCATTTGACAAAGCTCGACATTTTTTTTTTTGAGACAAGGTCTCACTCTGTCACCCAGGCTAGAGTACATTGGTGTGATCACAGCTCACTGGAGCCTTGAACTCCTGGGCTCAAGCCATCCTCCTACCTCAGCCTCCCAAGTAGCTAGGACTATAGGTGCGTGCCACCATGCCTGGATAATTTTTCTTAGTTTTTGTAGAGACATGTCTAGCTGTGTTGCCCAGGCTGGTCTCTAACTCCTGGCCTCCCAAAGTGCTAGGATTATAGGTGTGAGACACCATGCTCAGCTCAACATTCTTTCTTGATAAAAAACTCTAAACCATTCAGGTAGAGAAGGAAATTTCCTCAACATAGTAAAGGCTATTTATGAAAAACCTATAGCTAACATCATAATCAATGGGAAAAACCAGAAAGCTTTTCCTCTAAGATATGACACAAGGGAAAGATGCCCACTCCTGCCACTTCTATTCAACATAGTACTGAAAGTATCAGCAAGAGCAATCAGACAAGAAAAATAAATAAAAGACATACATATCAGAAGGGAAGAAGTAAAATTATTTGGAGATGACATGATCCTATATGTAGGAAACCTCAACAACTTCACAAAAAGACTGTTAGAACTAATAATTTGGTAAAGTTGCAGGATACAAGTCAACATACAAAAATTGTTTTCATTTCTGTACACAAATAACCTATCCAGAAAAGAAA
This sequence comes from Propithecus coquereli, assembly GCF_000956105.1. NCBI lineage: Eukaryota > Metazoa > Chordata > Mammalia > Primates > Indriidae > Propithecus > Propithecus coquereli. Next base: position 1,153,938 of record NW_012151763.1, read on the forward strand.
TCAAGAAAACAATTCCATTTACAATAGCATCGAAAAGAATAAAATACTTACGAATAAATTTCACCAAAGAAATGAAAGATCTATACATTGAAAACTATAGAACTCTAATGAAAGAAACTGAAGAAAACAGAAATGGAAAGATATCCCATGCTTGTGGATTGGAAGAATTGACATTGTTAAAAATGCACATATTACCCAAAGCAATATACAGATTCGAAGCAGTCCTTATCAAAATTCTGAAAATTCCAATGACATTCTTTAAAAAATAGAAAAAAAAACAATTCTAAAATTTGTATGAAACCACAAAAGGCCCATGATAGCCAAAGCAATTCTGAAAAATAAATGGTTTCTGACTTAAAATTATGAAGCTATAGTAATCAAAACAGCATGGTACTGTCATATAAACAGTCACATAGACCAATGGAACAGAATAGAGAGCCCAGAAATAAACTCAAATATATACAGTCAACTAATTTTTGACAAGGGCACCAAGAGGACACAATGAGGAAAGGATAGTCTCTTCAATAAATGGTGCTGGGAAAACTGGATTTCTACATGCAAAATGATGAAATTGGATCCTTATCTCACACCATACACAAAAAATCAACACAAAATGGATAAAAGACCTAAACGTAAGACCTGAAACCATAAAACTCCTAGAAGAAAACATAGAGAAAAACCTCCTTGAGGTTGGCTACAAAAGCAAAAATAAATAAATGGGACTACATCAAAATAAAAACCTTCTGCACAGAGAAGGAAACAATCAACAAAATGAAAAGGCAGCCTATGGGTTGGGAGAAAACATTTCAAACCATATATATGATAAGGGGTTAATATCCAAAATATATAAATGACTGACACAACTCAATAACAGAAAAACAACCCAATTGAAAAAGTGGACAAAACACCTGAAGAGACATTTCTCCTAGGAAGACATATAAATGTCCAACGGGTATATATGAAAAGGTGCTCAACATCACTAATCATCAGGGAAATTCAAATTGAAACCACAGTGAGATATTACCTTGCACCTGATAGGTGGCTGCTACCAAAGACAAAGAGACAACAAGTGTTGGCCAGGGTGTAGAGAAAAGGGAACCCTTGTACACTGTTGGTGGAAATGTAAACTAGTACAGCCATATGGAAAACAGTATGGACTTTTCTAAAGAAAAAAACAGAACTACCATATGACCCAGCAATCCCCCTTCTGGATGTATATCCAAGGGAAATGAAATCACCACCTTATAAAGATATCTGCACTCCCATGTTCATTGTAGCATTATTCACAATAGCTACTATATGGACACAACCAAAGTATCCATTGATGGACAAGTGGATAAAGGAACTGTGGTGTGTATGTGTGTGCATATATATGTTAATATATACATATATATACAATGGAATATTATTCCGCTTCAAAAAAGAAGGAAATTTTGCCATTTGCCACAACATAGATGGAAACTGAAGAACATTTTACTAAGTGAAATTGGCCAGACACAGAAAGAAAACTATTGCATGTTCTCAGTTACATGTGGAATCTAAGAAAATGTCAAATACACAAAATAAAACAGTGGTGGAGGCCGGGTGCAGTGGCTCACACTCTGGGAGGCCAGGGCAGGAGGATTGCTTGAGATCAGGAGTTTGAGACCAGCCTGAGCAAGAGTGAGACCTCATCTCTATAAAATAGAAAAAAATTAGCTGGGCGTGGTGGCACACACCTGTAGTGCCAGCTAGTTGGGAAGGTGAGGCAGGAGGATCGCTTGAGCCCAGGAGTTTGAGGTTGCAGAGAGCTAGGATGATGCCATGGCACTCTACCCAGGGCAACAGAGCAAGACTCTGTCTCAAAAAAACAAACAAACAAAAAAAGAGTGGTGATGGGGAGGAAATAGGGCAATGTAGGTCAAGACAAAGGATGCAAAGTAGCAGATATGTAAGATAGAGAAGTCTATAGATCTAATACACAACGTGAAGGCTATAGTTATTAATATTGTATCGTATTCAGGATTTTTGCTTAAAGAGTAGATGTTCTTGCCCCCCCACACACAAAAATGGGTAACTATGTAAGATGATAGATATGTCAATTTGCTTAACTATAGTAACCATTTTACTATATGTATATCATAACACCATGCTGTGCATGTTAGATATGTACAATAAATTTTTAAAAGATTCTATAAAAAGGAAAAAGTTAAGTAGGAGCTCAGTCACATCTATCATCAGGGAAATGTGCAATCAAACCACAAGGAGGTAATACCCACGCCCATGTATTGCAAACCTTTTAAAGTCTGGCAATTCCAAGCATTGGCAAGATCGTGGGCCAATAGGAATTCTCATACACTGCTTTGGAGAACAGTTGGCATTATCTGATAAAATTGAGTGACACCTACCTATGACTTAGCAATTTTACTCTTGGGTATGGAGATAGCCTTGAGAAATAAGAACTTCTGTGCATCAAAAGACATGTACAAGAATATTCACAACAGCATTGTTTAATATCAATCGCCAAAAGCAACAGCAAACTGGAAACAACTCAAATATCCATCTACAGTAGAACAGATAAATTGTAGCATATTCATGCAATGGAATACTAGCAACCTAGGATAAATGATCAAACCACAGGTACACAACACAGTTGACTCTCATAAGCATGTTGATTAAAAGAAGCCAGGTACAAAATAATATACAGTAATCCCCCTTTATCCTCCCAGGACACATTCCAAGACCCCCAGTGGATGCCTGAAACCACGGTTAGTTCTGAACCCTATGTATACTATGTTTTTCTATACATGCCTACCTATGATAAAGTTTAATTTATAAATTAGATATGGTAAGAGATTGACAACAATAACTAGTAATCAAATAGAACAATTATAACAATATACTGTAATAAATGTTTTGTGAATGTGGTCGATCTCTCTCTCTCTCCCCCTCCCTCTTCCAAAATACTGATATTTTCAGACCATAGCTGATTATGGGTAACTGAAACCATGGAAAGTAAAACTTCCGATAAGGAGGGGACTACCATATACGATATTATTCCATTCCTCTAAGTTCAAAAACAAACTAAACTCTCGTTTAGGGTTGTATGGATGGTAAAACAATAAAGAAGAGCAAAGAACCATCACCATAGAAAGGAACAATATGAGCAGAAGCATCTAGTACATTAAACGGGATGCAGTGTGTGCAGAACTCAAAGAAAGTTGGTATTCCCAGATTGTGGTGTGCACGGGCCTCGTGGAAGGTGACCAAGAGTTAGGCAGGGGCCAGTCGTGGAGCATGCTGGGGGCCATGTCTTGAGGATGGATTTCAGGGCAGCAAGGCTAGGGACAGAAAGACCAGTCTGAGGCTAATGTAGTTAACAAGATTGGGGTGGGGGGACTGAGCCTGGAGTAGAGATGCGTAAAGATGCTAATTGAAGAAGAATCAAAAGGAGTTTGTGACTGGGAAAAAGAGATGAGAAAAAGCCAAAAATGGTACTGAAGTTGTCAATGAATGCAATTCGGTGGCATTTCCAGAAATAGGGAATATCAGCAGAGGAGCAAGTGAGGGCGGTATTAAGCCAGTTTGGGACATGCTAAATGTGAAGAGGACAGGTGTCCAAGATGTGGTCGAGTTTAGGCCTGAAGCTCACAGAAGTCAGATAGAAATACAGATTTGGGGATAAAACTGTGGAAGTAGATGACATTGCTTGTGCAAGTAAGTGGCAAAAAGTGGCAAGCCCAACTTCAGATTGTAAGGGGCAGGAGAAGGAAGAGGAGACTTGGCATGAGATGGAGAAGGAAGGTCAGAGGAATGCAGAAGTGAACAGTTACAGCATGGAAGGTAAGAGAAAAGATCATTGCAAGGAGCAGGTGCTTAGCCCGGGAGATCTGGTGAATTAAGGATAAGAAAGTGTCCAGTCAATTTGGAAAGAGGTCCCTGGAGGACATTTGCGAGAGCTGTTCCATTGAGGCAGAAGCTAAAGAACAGTGAATCGAAAGTGACCGGCCAGGATTCTAGTAGCTAAGGGAGACACAAGGCAGGAGGGGTGCCCAGTTTGAGGAACTATTAAATATCGTTTTGGCACCAGGATGTGCTTTAGCACCACTGAGCTGCAAGGCGGTGCTGTGGCCTGCGTTCCAGATCCCAGGGCATGGCCGTGTTACAGTGAAGAGAGAACAAAGAAACTGTAAGAAGAATAGCCCCACCTTCTGCTGTCATCCCTCCACGTACGTTATAAGCCCTGTCTGCTTAAATGTCACTCGATGATGGAAGTCTTCCCCAAGGCTCCTCTCCTCAGTCCTTAGGGTCCACTGCGCTATGCTGCCTCAGCACCTCATGCTTCCCCTGTCATTGCACTTGCCATACTTCGTTGAAATCATATGTTGAATGTCTTTCTTCCTCATTACGCTATAAGGTGTGTGAGGGCAGGGACCCTTTCTGTCTTGTTCTTGGCCATAGTGCCCAAGAGGGTGCCTGGCACATGATAGGGGCACAATATATATTTATTTGAATGCATGAATGAGCAAATGATGGGTATACAAGTGTAGGTTGCTCTTTCTAGAGGGTTGACTATAAAGACAGGAGAGAGATTGGATAATAACTATGGAGAAGTGAGACCAGGAGAATGGGCTTTTGAAAGGAAGAGACTTACATGTGATCTAAGGAATGCAGCAGCCTCTAGAAGTTGCAAACAGCAAGGAAATAGATTTTCCTCTGGAGCACCCAGAAGGAACATATCCCTGCTGACACCTTGAGTGTAGCCCAGTGAGACCCATGTCAGACTTCTGACCTTCAGAACTGAAAGATGATAAATTTATGTTGTTTAAGCAGCTATGTTGGTGGCGATTTGTTACAGCAGCCATTGGGAAGCAAGACGGGGGGATGGATAATCTGATTACTTCAATTTCTTACACACCTGCACCACACCCCCAAGAGCAGAGGACTGTAGGAAATTTGCTTTGGCCCAGAGCAGAGGAGAGGGAAGAAGATTAAAATCTCCCTCAGCAGTGGTGCTTACCATCAGGCTGTCTGGTATATAGTCCAAATTCACTTCCCCTCAGTTGCTGAGGAATCCTCAGGCACCAGGCTTGTGGTGCCCGCAGGTGCTTGGCAGAAGCAAGTGCTCTCAAGAGGAATGCATCTTTATCCCAGGCCTCTAAGAATTCTCACAAATAATTTTCCAAAGAAAATGAACATCTCGCAATAAAAAATAGCAAAGACAGAAAGCCTTCAGAGAAAACCAATAGAAACAAAAGAGCAGGAAAAAACTTGTAAAACTTCAGATTATTTGAATTATCAGAAATGAGCAGTGTGCTGGAGTTGGCTAATATGGGTTTATGAGAAACAATTGTGACATTTCTTCCCAATTCTGTATTCCATGATGTCAGGTTGATACCTTGAAATTGGCCAGGGTGGGAAGATTTACACCACAGAAATCAGCAAGTGCTGGGTTATAGTCTGGGTTTTTTTTTTTTCTTCAGAGAGCTGATAATTAAAACTTTACTAGAAGATTGCTGGATACAGGTTATAAAATTACTGTGCAAATTGTGTTTAAATAAATAAAATCCAGGTAACCTTGGTTTGGCAATGAGTGTATTTATTTATTTATTTATCGATAGGGTCTCACTCTGTTGCCTGGGCTAGAGTGCCGTGGCGTCATCATAGCTCACAGCAGCCTCAAATTCCTGGACTCAAGCAATCCTCCTGCCTCAGCCCTCTGAGTAGCTGGGACTACAGTTGAGCGCTACCACACCCGGCAAATTTTTCTATTTTTTTTTTGTAGAGATGGGGTCTCGCTCTTGCTCAGTCTGGTCTGGAATTCCTGGCCTCAAGCAATCCTCCTGCCTTGACCTCTCAGAGTGTTAGGATTACAGGAATGAGCCACCGCACCCAGCTAGCAATGAGTTTTTAGATACAACATCAAAAGCACAATGCATGAAAGAAAAAATTGACAAGATGGACTACATTAAAATTAAAAAAATTCTGTAAAACAGACTGTTAAGAGAATGACAAGATAACCCACAGATTATGAGAAAATATTTTCAAACCCAAATCTGGTGAAGGACTGTCATCCAAAATATCCAAAGAATTCTTAAAACTCAACAATAAAAAAACAAACAGGCTGGGCACAGCAGCTCACGCCTGTAATCCCAGCACTCTGGGAGGCCGAGGCAGGAGGATTGCTTGAGCTCAGGAGTTCAAGACCAGCCTGAGCAAGAGCGAGACTCCGTCTCTACTAAAAATAGAAAAATTAGCTGGGTGTGGTGGCATGCGCCTGTAGTCCCAGCTACTCGGGAGGCTGAGGCAGGAGGATCGCTTGAGCCCGGGAGTTTGAGGTTGCTGTGAGCTAGGCTGATGCCACAGCACTCTAGCCCGGGCAACAGAGCAAGACTCTGTCTCAAAAAAAAACAAAAAATTTTAAGTCGTGTACCACACTAATGCAAGATGTTGATAATAAGGAAACAGGGTAGAGGGATGCTGTTAGGGGGTTTATGGGAACTCTCTGTACTCTCCGCTTTAGTTTCTGAAAACTAAAACTGCTGAAAGAAAAGTCTATTAATTTTTAAAAAGGCACCCCAGGTAATTTTTTGCAGCTATTCCAGTACCAAGTGCTTAGAAATGACTGTTTCAGACAATATCTATCTACACATTGGTCAAATTGCATCCTTAAATAGATGTCATTGAGATAATTAATCACCGATTATGGAGTAAGCTTCTTTTGGAAAGCCTTGTTGTATTTATTGAGACTTTGGACAGAAGTATGCTTAAAATGTAGGGTTTTCTTTCTTTGCCCCTACACCTGTAGAAGCAGTGCCTGACAGGATCTTGTAGAGGGAATTCAATCATCAAGTGGTATGTGGATTGGAAATAGGGAGAAACTAGGTTAATGTCTTTCAGTCCAGCAAGCCCAGGAGTCTCTGCACCAGTTATCAATGTTTATGTCTCAGCTCTCAAGTCACCCTTCTTTAACTGCTCTGTGATAATGGAGATGGGCTTTGTAAATATTTCTCTTACCAGCTGGCACAATTTGAATCCTTGTCAGTAGAGGGCGCTGCAGAAACACCGGAGGAGAAAAGGGTTTTCTCTTTCAGGTTTTGCTGTGCCTCTCTTTCTTGTCTCCTTAAGATCAAAGCTTGCTTTCTCTGGTGCTGGGCTCCTAAGAATGCTCTTTCTTTTGTGCTAGGCTTCTGCATGTATTGACCGTGTCTTTTATTCTCTGTGTTGTGATGCTTTGACATCTGGGATCTTGTTGACCTCAGCTTCTCCAGCTCTCAGTTTCTAAAGCATGTGGTGGGCAGCAGTGCCCAGTGGCCAGCAGCATCCCTTGGCATCTCTTCAGGCAGCTTCTAATGGAGTGCAGTGAGGCACCTCTCTGTGAACATCCTTCCCTGGCACCTTCTTGGTCAACTTTACTGTGAGATCTGAGGGTAGTGCCTCCCTGTAGATGGCTCCTTTTGGCACCCCAGAGGGCCGATTTCCAACAAATGCCATCAGCATAGGTACCTCAGCAATTCTTTATCTTCCAGTGAGCCATAGGATTCCAGCCCTGGGAAGTGGGGGGCAGAGGGAGACTTTTCCTCAGTCACTCTATGTCAGCCCTAGGGGTAGTAGCCTTTCCCTCAATCTGCTACTGCTGCTTTCTTCAGAGTTTTCTTTACCTCTTTCTAGTCAAACTCTTGTTATTCCAATCCCCTGTTAATAATTCTCCCTATTAAACTTTTCCCGTTCAAATAACTTTGTGGTTTCTGTCTCTTGACAGGACCCTGACTGATACCCTTCTACTAGGTCTCATAATAATTTTTAATCATCTTTTCTTTGGGGAATGTTTGAGAGGGGGAAGTTGTGGTTTTCAGTAGAGACCACTTGTCTGTTACCAGAATGTGATACAAAGCAAGAAAGAACTAAACAAAATTGTGGAACTTGACAGGCACCCATCTCCTGAATTAGAAACATTCAAAAACTGATTATAAATGATTAAAAGGTGATTGGTACCTCTGCTACACTTGATTAACTGAAACTTGAATAATGGGATGCTGTCTGTACAGTCTATGTTTGTAATGAGCCAGCATCCTGTGTCCTAGAACTGAGTTTGAGCAGTTTAGAAAACTATCATCACCACGAGAAAAGAAACAGAAAATCTGTAGCTTTAATTTCTACTTCTTTGCATGTAATATCCAAAATCATTAAAGAAAAGAATTTCAGGCAACTTACAAAAATATAAACAATAGATGAGGTAATTATGTAGAATTCATGCTTCAAGATTCTGTAGACTTATCAGAAATTGCCATATTCTTGTCTCTGAAATTTTCAGCAAAGCACAGATGACACGATTACATAATTCATGACGTCCCTCAGATAAAAATTAAATCAGTTCCTCCAAGAAAAACATCTATTCCTGGTACTGAAACCAGAGTGGCTTTCTATCATGGGTCACAGTCTTGGCACATCCCAAATCACATCCACTAGATTTCCTGAAGTTCCATTTCTGCCCAGTTAAAAACAAGTAATCTATGTATTCCTAGTCTAGTACAATGACTGGCATATATTAAGGACTCAATGATATTTAAGTTAATGAATGTATAAATTTGTACCTATTTCTATTAAAAATAAAAAGCCTACAGGGACAAAGTTCTTGTAAAAAAGTACCATGGTAATTGCAAGAAATTCAGAGAGATCCTGGAATTTAAATTTATTTTTGCAGTTTTACTTCCTTGAATTAGAACTTCCTTAAGACTTCGTATTTTTATATTAACATTAGTATTTTCTAGCACTCTATTCAAACTGAGGCACCTTGGTATAGTGAGAAGAACAACACATAGTTGAGACATTGATTGTAGTCCTAGTGTGTGTCTGTGCAAGCGGCTTCCAACATTCATTCCAGCTCTAAAAGCCACTAGCACACGACTGTCCTAGATCAGGAAGCAGAGACTGAATATGAGGGATCTGAGAACACATGACATATTGAGGAAGAGAAAGGGGACGAGGCAGCAGGAGAGAGCAGAGGAAGGAACCGAGGATGTGGCGGCACTGGGAGTCCAGCTATAGCCTGATCCCACCAGGGGCTCTGGAGTGTGAATTGCACCATACACTTGGTTTTATTTTGAGAGAAGGGGGTAGGCTTTCATTCCCCCTGGTCAGTCACTGGCTGCAAGCTGCCCCAGGGTGGGGGTGCGGGGGCGGGTGTGTGTGACCTTCTTGCTAGATGGCTCCCATTTTGCCTTTCACCTCTGGGGGCAATCCTCCAGAGAAGGATTGGCAGATAACACTCACAGCAGCTGGAGGATGAGGCAAAACCGCTCAGGGCCCGAACATTGTCCACGTCAACATGGAAACGACTTAGTCTGTGCTGGTAAGTGATAAACCCATCTTTAGAGTTGCCATTAAATAATAATAGCTTACACTTGTGTCATGCTTACAATGTACCAGGCACTGTTCTAAGTGCTTTACACGTATTAAATTCATTTAATGGCCACGATAACCCATTTGATGTGAGTTTGCTCTCCTTGGCATACTTGTCATATGCTTTTCCCAGGCAAACTCACACATTCTCATCAGAGCCAACTTCATGGGTGTCCGACCTGTGTGCTCATGCAGGGCCCTGTGCTTAAAAGGGCTCCACTCCCAGTTTAATGCTCCCCTATCACCATTTTGAAATTTTTAATACTTTTGAACAAGGTGCCCTGCTGTTTGTCATTTTGCGCTGGGCCTTGCACATTATGTAGCTAGCCAGTTGTGATCCTCGAGTTTTACATCTTTAGGTTGAACTCTGAAGCCCAGCTTTTATCCTAAGCACCAGACCCATCTATCCAACCACCCCTGGACATTTAATGGGCTCTTCCCCTTCAAATAACTTCTCTTTCTGGGTTTCTTATCTCAGGGACTGGCACCATTTTCCACCCAGTCACCCAAGGCTGAGATTTATTCTGAAGATGACATTCTGTCTTCATTTGGCTTCCATGACAATCTCACCTCCTGGATCTCCTCCTATTTCTGACTCTCCTCAGCCCTTTGCAGACCACTATATCTCAGCCCCTTACTTACATGTGGCTGCCTCGAGGGAGTTTATTTTGGGGGAATTTATGGAAGTGTTTACTGAGTGAGGCAAAAACTGTCTCTGAAACCTGCTTGGCAGGTTGAGGCAAGTGCGTCTCGAGCACTGGGAGTGTGGGGTGTCTGGACAGCAGTTTCAGTGTGAAGGAGAGCTCGCCACTGCATCTGTAGAGACCTGATGTAAGAATGAGGATATGGTCATTTCGATATCAAAAAATGGGAGGTGGTGGATAGATAGATGATGGGGAGTGGAGGCAAAAACCTCCTAAATTACCCTCGAACTCTGCCAATAATTGAACCTGTGGCTGAGAACTTTCCAGATAAATTCTGAAGGCAAAGTTAAGTAATTTATGGTGTTTTCTATGTAGGTTATTGTCTTAATTCATTTTCTGTTGCTTATTACAGAAAACCTGAAACTGGATAATTTATAAAGAAAAGAAATTTATTTCTCACAATTCTGGAAGCTAGGAAGTTCAACGTCAAGGGGCCACATCTGGTGAGAGCCTTCTTTCTGGTAGGGACCCTGCAGGGTCCCAAGGCAGTGAAGGACATCACATGGCAGGGGGGCTGAGTGTTCTTGCTACGGTCTTTCTTTCTCCTCTTATAAAGCTACCAGTTCCACTCCCATGAGAACCCATTAATCCATTAACCCATTAATCTATTATTGGATTAATCCATTCATTAGGGCTCTGCCCTCATGATACAATCACCTCTTAAAGTCCCCACCTTTCAATATTGCCACATTGAGGATTCAGTTTCCAACACATGAAATTTGGGGGACTCATTCAAACCGTAGCACTTATGAAGGCATAGTTTTAATAATTCCATTCATTTAGCTGTGCTTATTCAAAGTGTCATTGAGTGTCATTCAACTTCAGAAAAGGGACTTTGGACACTGTAATGGTTAATTTTGTATATTAACTTGGCTAGGCCATGGTGCCCAGTTGTTTGGTCAAATATCAATCTAGATGTTGCTGTGAAGGCATTTTTTTAGATGAGTGTCTTAGCCCATTTTGTGTTGCTATGACAGATTACCACAGACTGGGTAATTTATAATGAACAGAAATATATTGGCTTATTATTCTGGAGGCTGGGAAGTCCAAGATCGAGTGTTCCACATCTGGCAAAGACCTTCATTCTGTGTCACCTCATGATAGAAGGCAACAGGGCAAGAAAGAGAGACAAAAGGGGGCCAAACTCATCGTTTTATAAGGAACATAATCTCACAATGAGAACCCACTCCCACAATAATGGCATTAATCCATTTAGGAGAGTGGAACCCTCATTACATAAACAGCCCTTAAAGGTCCCACCTCCCAACACTGTTGCATCTGGGATTAAGTTTCCAACACATGCTTTTTGGGGGATGCATTCAAACCACAACAATGAGATTAACATTTAAATCAGTAGACTTCGAGTAAAGCAGATTATCCTCCATAATGTGGGTGGACCTCATCCAATCAGAAGAAGACCTTAAGAGAAAAGACTAAGGTCCCCCAAAGAGAAAGAAATTCTGCTCCAGATTGCCTTCAGACTCAGGACTGCATATCGACTCTTGCTGGAATTTCCAGACTGCTTGCCTGCCCTGCAGATTTCAGACTTGCCAGCCCCCACAATCAAATGAGCCAATTCTTAAAATATCCATCTCTCTGTCTCTCTTCGCCCCCGCTTTTTCTCTCTCCACACACACAAAATTGGTTCTCTTTCTTTAGTGTGCAGTACCCCCAAGATGTCTATGCCCTAATCCCTGGAACCTGTGGAGGAGAGTCTTTTGAACTCCTCAAAGAAATGGATTTTTACATGTCATTGAAGTGTCATCCAAGTTTACCCACAAAAATTGGCTCAAAGACTTGCTCTTTTTTGTTGAAATTACACCCCTCCAAATGATGGGAACATTTCTCTGCAGTATCGGTCACATGTAGTTCCATTGAGGATTAGAATTGTTCATTTCTAGCAAAATTGTGTTTTTTGGAAACTCATTTTACAGGGAATAATCAGGTCCACTTTCATTTGCTTAATTCCTTTTCCAGAAACAATACAGGTAGCTTCAACCACAGTTCCCAAATTGTGGAGCTGAAAGTTAAATTTCAAAAAGACTTTCTCTGTTTTCAAACTTTATGACAATGAACCAACTTTTTATTACCTCTCTCTCCTGAACTCTAGACCCCTGTGACCAACTGTCTACTGACATCTCCACTTGGATACTCATAGGTATCTCCTAAGGCCACTGTGCATTGTGGTACAGGTTGTGCAGTACATGAGGGGTCACCTCTAGGGGGGACTGCTATGGTCTGAATGTCCCCCAAGATTCATGTGTTGAAAATCCCCATTGTGGTGGTGTTAAGAGGTGGGGGTCTATTGGGAAGTGGTTAAATTATGAGGGCTCACCCTCATGAATGGGATTCAGTGCCCTTATAAAAGGGCTTAACAGTAGGAGTTTGCCGTTTTTTGCCCTTCCGCATTCTGCCTGTGAGGATGCAGCATTTGTTCCCACCAAAGGATGCAGCAATAATGTGCCATCTTGGAAGCAGAGACCAGGCCCTCACAATCTGGAGCCTTAATCTTGCACTTCCCAGCCTCTAGAACTGTGAGAAATAAATATCTGTTGTTTATAAATCACCCAGTCTGTGAAATTTTGTTATAGCAGCACAAATGGACTAAGACAGGGATCATTCACAATGAAGTCCTTATAGATTTCTAGCTCTATTGTGGTAGTTTCTTGGCGTATGGTGGTCAAAGATTGAGCTTTAACCAAGTTGGCATATTATGACAATTTTATGACAAACAGGAGTCTAGCGTTGTGAGGAAAGGGTCTCATTTACTAATGCACACAAAGGCACCATATGGGCTGGGACTTAGGGTTGACCAAACTCAACACATCCAAAATGAATTCATCCTACTCACTCACCTCTCCCACCTGCTGGTCATACTGGATTCCTTATCTCACTGACTGATCTCTCCTTTTACCCAGTTATCCAAATCTGAAACCTCAGTGCCGGGCCTGGCACATCTTGGCTGCTCCTCCTTCCCCACTTCATGCTCAGGTTGTGCAGTGCATCAGTCACTGAGTCCTGTCCAAGGCCTGGCCTTCGTGCACCAGGTCTTCCTAACTGATCTTCCCACAGCTACCCTTGACCCTCAATCCATCCTCCATCATGCAACGCCTGGGATCTTTCTGGTGGGTAAATATGATCTGTTCTCCCCTCTCCAAGGTCTTGCTATGGCTCCTTGTCACCTCTAACAGGGTTTCTCAAAGAGTGGTCCTCAGACCATCTGTATCAGAGTCACTTGAAGTCCTTCATCAAATGTGGATTCTCAGCACCCAGCTCACCAAGCTACTGAATTTTCAGATTTTCTGTGGTGAAGTGCATGAATCTGCATATTAATGAGTGTCCCAAGTCATTTTTATACATGTGATTTTGAAACCTAATACCTTCAACAGTATACTGCATAAATATTTCATAAACATGGCAGCATACACTCAAACATCTCCCACTCCCCCAGCAGGGACTGTGCAGTACAGAGGGGAGGGCAAAGGAGGCCTTGACTATCCCCTGGTGAGCAAGATGGAGGGCCTGAAAATTCATTCCTCACTTGCCTCCCTGCACACAACTCCAGCTCCAGGTGGCATTCAGAAGTCATGTGCTTGTCCCCTTAGAGTGATTTCTTGGAATGCAGAAATCAACCCAACGACTATGGAGAGGACTCCACGTGGGCCTTGCAGGGCAGAAAGGGGCGGTGGGGCCCATGTGTATGAGTTGGGAGATAATTCTCCATGACTATTTCAGTTTTCTGCATGGTCAGGGGCCTCTGAGCAAATGCATTTGCAGCTGAGTTAAGAAAGTTGTATGAGGAGCCATTTGAGATGTCTCCCTTCCTGGAGCCCATCCAGGGTAGTAAAGGTGAATTGCTACAGAGAAGATCTGTTTGCATTTTAAGGTAATGAGTAATCACTGTCTCTGGAGGGGAGAATAGGCAGGTCACTAGCAGCCCAATACAAGATCAGAGTTCCCTAAATTGGAGGTTCCTCCCCTGTGATGTACCCCATTGCATGTCCAGATACTATCTGGCCCCCTTTTGATCAAAAGATGTTACAGGGCCAGCTCACATTCAAGAATAGGGGAAATGGATGCCACCTCTTGATGTAGGAGTGGTAGGGTTGCATTACAAAGAATGTCACATCACTGATACTGGGGTTCAGTCCAAGATATTGCTCTGGCTGCTGTTTTTGCTGTGAGTAATAAACCATCTTTGTTTCTGACCCAGAGACCTCATGTTTTCTGTCAGAGTGTCAGAGTGTGGCAAATAGCTACATTTTTAGCTTGCTACTAGGGTGAAATCTCAGACACATAACAGCTTCTGACCTCACAGTGTGGAATCACTCCTTAGAGAGTGGCTATGATTTGTTCATTGATTCCCAGCTGAGTGAGGAAAGTAGCTGAGCAGGTGGGGGATCGAGCCAGTCATCAAGAACAATGCTTGGGTGCTCCTATTGCTGCTCCCAAAACACCCCCAAACCTAGTGACTTAAAATGATAGTTTATTGGCTGGGCGCGGTGGCTCATGCCTGTAATCCTAGCACTCTGGGAGGCCGAGGCAGGTGGATTGTTTGAGCTCAGGAGTTCGAGATCAGCCTGAGTAAAAGCGAGACCCCGTCTCTACCAAAAATAGAAAGAAATTAATTGGACAGCTAAAAATATATATAGAAAAAATTAGCCGGGCATGGTGACACATGTCTGTAGTCCCAGCTAGTTGGGAGGCTGAGGCAGTAGGATCGCTTGAGCCCAGGAGTTTGAGGTTGCTGTGAGCGAGGCTGACGCCACGGCACTCTAGCCAGGGCAACATAGTGAGACTCTGTCTTAAAAAAAAAAAAAAACGATAGTTTATTTATCAAAAATCTGTGGGTGAATTACATGATTCTCCAGCTTCACATGGTGTTAGGCCACTGGGATGGCTGGAAGGGCTGAAATGCCTCACTCAAATGGTTGGCAGTAAGGGCTGGCTGATGGCCATGCTGGCTGGGGAACTCAGCTGGGGCTGTTGGCTGGGAGCTTTGCTTCTCTTCTATATGGGCCTCTCCACATGGATGCTTGGGCTTCCTCATAGCTTGGCAGCTGAGTTCCAAGAAGGAGTATTTCCACAAGCCAAAGTAGAGTTGCAGATCCTTTAAGGCCTAGCCTTGGCAATTACGTGACATCACTTCTGCCACATTCTATTGCTCAAAGAGGTTACAGGGCCAGTCCACATTCAAGGGGAGGGGAAATAGACCCCACTTCTTCACGTGTGAGTGGCAAGGTCATCTTGCAAAAAAGTATGTAAAATGGAGGATATTACTGCAGCTGTCTTTGGAAGCACAATCTACCACAGGTGGACTACATAGTAGTATTTCTCCAAGAGCAGTGAGCATCAGAAGCACCTGAAGCGTTTATCAAAAGGGCAGATTGGGGACGATTCTTGCATATTAAACTGTGAGAACCACTGAACCACAGAACAAAGCCCAAACTTCTTAACCTAACATTGCAGACATTCCAGATCCTCACTTGTCTGACTTTATGTTCCAGCAACACTAAATTTCTTGGAGTTCTCTTACACATAATGAGCCGTTCAACCTACTCCACACCTTTGTCCATAACTGTGCCTTCTGCCTGGAATGACTTGACTCCTTCACCTCATCAAGGGCTTACTCATCCTTTAAGATTCAGCTTTATGTCACCTTTTCTAGGAGGTCTTCCTGACTTCCTCTTCTCCCATGGATTAGAGGAGTAGGTGTTCCCACAGCCTGTGCAATTTGTGCCCATCACAGCACTTACCAACTTGTAAAGTCATTGTTAATTTATCTGTCTCCTTCACTTGATTGTGAACATCTTAGGCAGGGATATGTCAGATTCATCTCTGTCCCCTAAATCCTAAGTGTGATTAACTTAATTGGAAGTCTAATAGTGTCACAGTGAATTCCTCTTTGAAGAATATGGTATTTAAAATATGCTTAAAATTTCACTGTTTTCTTTCTGACAAATCTCAGATCAGCTAGGATGCTTGCAGCTACTCATAACAAAATACCTAACTAAAAGTGTGTGTATTAGTTTGCTCAGGCTGCTATAACAAAATACCATAGACTGTGACTTAAATAACAGAAATTTATTTCCTCACTGTTCTGAAAAGTCCACGATCAAGGTTCTCTTCCTGGCTTGCAGATGGCCACCCTCTTGGCCATCTTTTCTCAGTGTGTGCATGTGAGAGCATGAGATCAAGCTCTCTAGTGGCCCTTCTTACAAGGGCACTAATCCCATCAGAGCAGGGCCCTACCCTTATTACCTAATTACCTCCTAAAGGCCCCCCCTCCAAATACCATAGCATTGGGAGTAAGGCTTTAGCATATGAATTTGAGGAGGGACATATTCAGTCCATAACAATGGGTTAACCATTTGATTTAATAATTTTGGAAAACCAGAAGCCTGCAGGAGGTGGTTTTCCAGTGTGTCTAGAGCTCTTCCTTTCCTTCCTCCCAGCCCTTCTCACCCTGTCATCTTTCAGCCCAGGGCCAGCCCCTCTTAGGTGTAAGATGGCTGCCAGGGCTCCAGGCATCACGTCTTCAAGGTTCAGTTTGAATTTATTAAGCTGGTAGAGCAGGATGGGTCTGGGATGGGCGCAGGTAACTGCCTGTCTGCAGATCTGTCTTTTAACAGGAAGTGTATTATTTCCTTTATATGTCCTTAGCCAGCCTTGGTCATAGGACTCCTGTCCATACCCAGAGCAATCACAGGCAAAGAGGCTGTCATGATTCCCACTTCCAGCACAATCAAGGGTGAGCTGAGAGGGGAGAGCTGATGGGTATTGCAACCCAAACAAAATAAGCAGGGAAATAAATCTAGCCCAGGAAGCAAATGTCCTAAATACCTTTATCACCAAATATTGGCTTGATTTTCTTAGCAGTGATTTCTAATCAAGAGAAGTTAAATATTACTCTTAACATCAACCAAGGGCAGAAGTTCCGAGGGCGGCATCAGAACACTTGGTTGCCCTACAGATGGCAGGGAGGAGGGTTTGAGTGTGTGTGGGTGGGTAGGGGGGGAGTGGAAGCAAGAATAGGATGTGGAGGGATCGCCAAAATGCATGGGATTGCTAGTGCTTCACGATGTCAAGACCAGGGGCGCCCAGGGAGCCCGGGTTGTCCCTAACCTAAAACTTTCCTGGGAAGGACAATTGAGGGGGAAAATCATTTCTAATCCTTGAATTTCCCCAAACGTTTTTGTACACCCCATATCTCTACAGTCAACCTGGTTTGACTATAGAGCAAAGCACGTTATGCATAATCCGTTTGGAAATTCCGAACCCCAGTGGCTTGGTATGTGCCCAGGTCGCTCAAGCAGGATGTCCTAGCCCCCAAATCTCAGGCTCTTCGGGCGGGCGTCCAAGTTGGGCGCGGCGGGCTGGGGGGACACAGCTCCCGCCCCGCGCGCCGCCCTCCCCGCCCCCGCCCGCGGCCCCCTCCCGCCCCGACCCCTGCGCGCGCGGCCTTGTGGGTAACCGGGGCCGCCAGGTGACAGCTAATGGCGGCGGCCGCCTGAGGCAGGCGGCAGAACGGGTCTGCAGGAGGCGCGCGGTGGACTCTTCCCTGCCGCCGCTCCTTTCCCGACTTCGGCTTCCCGGCGGCCGCAGGGCTCGGCGCGCCATGGACAGGCCGGCTGCGGCGGCGGCGGCGGGCTGCGAGGGCGGCGGGGGCCCGAACCCGGGGCCGGCGGGCGGCAGGAGGCCTCCTCGGGCCGTGGGGGGCGCCACCGCCGGCTCCCGGCAGCCCAGCGTGGAGGCCCTGGACAGGTAAACGGGGCCCCGGCCGCCACGGCCTCCCGCGCCCCTACTCCCGAGGGCCCTGCGCAAGGCCTGGCCGCCCCCTCCCCGCACGCCGCGCAGGGCCCGGCCGAAGCGGGGGTGGGTGGCCCCTCCACCGTCCTCTCCGCCACCCTCCGGAAACCCGGGCACCCCCATCGGCGGCCCACAGTCCTCCGACCTGCCTCGGGCCGCGCACCTGGCTCACTTCCGCCTTGTAAGCCCAGCTCCCCGCACCCCAAGAGGGGCTTCGGAGCTGTCAAACCACTTCCGTACCACCTCCTATTGCCCTTGGCGACCCCTTGGCTGTCCTTGCCCAGGCCACGAATCCTTGGGGGGTGGGGGTGGAATTTCGCCCCCGCTCTCCTCTTTTAGCATCACCTTGCCTCTTGTTGTTTTAAGACCCAAATCCCATTGCTGCTGCTTGGGGTCTTTGATATTGAAGTTGGGAGTGGGGACTGGGGGACCCGACCCCGCGGGCGTGGGTCCTGGTGCAGATCAAGACAAAGATAACTCTGATTTGAAAAACTGGGATGGAAAACTTCCAAACTGCTCACGAGACAAGAAAACAGAATCGTTTACTTTCAGTTCTTCACACTTTGAAGAAGCCGGGTTTATTTTCATGAACTCATAAGCAAGCCTACCGCGTTTGAGGCAGTTGCAGAACTAAGAGAAATCACCTAGAAGCATAAACTGACCATGTCCAACTGGGAAAGGCCACCCCATCCTCTGAGGACAAGGGATGGCTTATTCTATATAGCCGGGACCTCCAGTTTTCCCACATCTTGGCCATTTCCCTGACACGACTGTGCTTAGGCAACAGACACTGTTGTAATGGAGCTCAGTCAGTTTCAGATGTTCATTCCTGGCTGTCTTAGTCATATCAGTGCACTGAACTTTTGGGAGTTTCCAAAAGCACAGGAACAACAAGAAACACTCCCTCACTTTGTTTCCACCTCAGTGTAATTACAACATATTTTAATAAATTAATCACCCAGTGGTTAGCTTCGCAGAAAACCAGTCACAGCTAAAATAGCGCTTGGAAGGGAGAGGATGTCACTGGTTTGCAGATACTCAACAATGTATGAGGTCTTGGTTATTTAGAGAATAATACAAGATGGCTTTTGCTCTCTGGCTTACCATCTAGCGGAGAATACAAACAACCCAAAAGTTGAAATTGAATGTGATAAGTGCTAAGGTAGAGGTAGAACACAGAAGTACTCAGGATGGGGCATGCATCTGAATCATTGAAGAAGCTGAAGGAAACCAGAATATGTCACCCCCAAATATGCCTCATATTCTGGTTTCCTCAGAGCTTTTGAAGATCAGGGAAAGCCTGAGAAAGGTGACATTTGAGTAATGCCTCCAAGAGGTGAGGGATCCAGCCATACAAGTATCTTGGGTGAAGCATTCTAGGCAGAGGCCTGTGCAAAAGCCCTAGGGTAGGAGTGTGAGTGAAGTGTTCAAGGATCAGCAAGGAGACTAAGTGCCACTAGCAGGGAGGGAGAAGTAAGGGATGAGGTCAGAGAAGTCACAGGGACAGATGAGGGAGAGCCTTGGAGGCCATGGGTAGCCACTGGGGGCTTTGGAGCAGAGGAGTGAGTAATCTGTTGTAGATTTCAGTAGGCTCTGCATGGGTGCTGTGTGGACAATAGAGGGGAAGGAGTAGAAGCAGAGAGACTAATAGGTAGGTGGCTATTGTCATAGGCCAAGTGAGAGGATGGCAGCTTAGCCCAGACGGATGGAGTGGAGAAGGGGAAACATGGTGACATTTTAGATATAATGTGAAGACCTGCAGGGTAGAGCCAGTGGGGTTTCCTGAAGATTGGTTGTTGGGTATGAGAAAAGAAGAAGGGAGTATTCCCAGGCATTTAGCTTGTGGAAAAAAGGTGTTGCTGAGATGGAGAAGCCTCTCCAGGTGGAGCAGGGTCAGGAAACAGCAGGCTCTTCACATTGGACATATCAATTATGAGATGCCGACTATCTCCCAGAGCAGATGTCAAAGAGACAGTAGGTTTATAAGAGCCTGGAGTTCAGGGCTGGCATCTGGGCTGGAAACCTAAATTATGGAGTCATTGGCACATAAATGGAGCTTAAATTCATGAGGCAGTACTCAGAAGAAAGATGGGATCTGGAAAAGGGAACTGGACTAGGAATAGGGCAGAGTGGATTTCCAAGATACTTAGCAGGTAAGGGAGATCCAACCTGGTGAGCATTCAGATGTCGGGGGAAGTGGTAGGTGAACTCTAAGACAAATCCTGTCTTTTGGGCCTGCAGTGGCTGGATAACTGGCTGTGCTTTGCCCTGAGTTAAGTTGTGGGGCTGAGCTGCCAATGCTGGTATAGACAGGTTGAATTGGTAGTGTCTCTGGGCCAGACCAGTGGAGATGTCTTGTAGGAATGTCGGCATCGAAATTGGGAGAGTCCGGCTTGGAGAAACAGAGCTGGGAGCCTCCAGCCTGCAAGTGGTTGCTGATGCCAGGAACGTGGAGGGCAATTGCACAGACTACAGAGAAGAGAGAGAGAGAGGAAGAGGAAACATGGCTTCCCTTCTCAGCTCTGTCATCTCAACAAGCTCTGATTCATGCTCTTCTTTGAAGAGTGATCCCTAGAGTGGAGCCTGGCCCTACTGGTGTGGCTTGGCCATGCCCCCTGACTGTGGGGCCGTCATCTCCCTTCTGAATACTGTACTTCTCTCAAAGATGATGAATGCAGTCCTATAAGAGGATGTGTTTTGCTGAAGGTCATGGAGCTAGCTGGTGACAAAAGTTGGACTTGCATCTAGGCCTCCTGTCTACTAGCCCACTACACCATGCTGTGTGTAACTGCATTGGCCAGGATGCTTCCAGTCACAGGTGAACAAAAACACAACTTAGTCTAGCTTAAGCCAGAAGGAGATGTCTTGGCTTACATAACTGTTCCAGATAGGAGGAGAGATGGTCATGAGCACAGTTGGAGCCAGGATTGCAAACAGTGTAGTCAGGACTCCCCATCTCTTGGGTTTTTTGGGGGGTCTTACCTTATCTTTGTGGGTTCCTCAGGATAGTGGGGGTAGAGAGTGGCCTCCAGCATCTCTGGGTCATATCTGCACCACTCAGGATCGAAGAGGAAAGCCTGGGATTGGCCAGGCCTGGGTAACTCACCTACATGTGGGGGCAGGAGGAGGAAGCGGTCAGCCCCCTCCTTCCCTTTCCCCCTCAGAATCCTATGAAGTAGGGAAGGGCAGTTCTGCAAAGTAAAGAGAAGTGTCCTTATCCGAAGAAGAGGGAAGGGATGCTGGGCAGATGGTAATAACAGGTCACTCATGGTCAATAGCTGGGTTTCTACAGTTTCTTCCTATATGCAGCTGGGTGGGTGCTGACAGAGAAAAAATCATTATGACAAGAAAAGTATGATATAAGCAGGCAATAAAGGTGACTTAGCTTTTAAAAAGGAAATTCAAATTTCTCCTGTTTCTTTTCTTCTCCCTCTTAGTTCAAATAGATTGGTAAATAGATTCCTGGCATATGATAGGAATTTCTACCCACTCAGCAAGTGCTTTTACTTATATTTTCAACCACACAGATAACCTCTGGACTGTCTTGATTGGAGACTGCAATTTAGATCCCTAGTACAGAACATCAGTTTTCTTTATTTATTATTTAGGTTATTTTACATTATTGCCTGGGGATTCCAGGCGTTTCTGTCCTTTAAATATGTGAGTATGGATTTAATTAGTGATGTGACTTTTTAAGGGCCTGAAACATTATTTACAATGAAAGCTACCTGCAAGGTAAATTTTCTTAAATGTCTTTTGCCTGCTAGCTTGATTTCTTCAGTGTCTTGACAGATCGAGATAGGAGCCTGGCCCCTAGGGGCAATTGTTAATTCTCTCACTGTCTAGTTTGCTTTTGTGGTCCTTTAGGTCAAGTGAGCAAAGCCCAGCCACTTGTCAGTCATGTGACCTTGGGTCAAACTGGAGCCTCGGTTTTCTCATCTGTAAAATGGGTTACTGTGGGGCTGAGTAAGGCTACATGTGTGGAAATGCTTTGAACACTTCAGAGCACTGTGGAAGTGGAAGACGCCCTTTTCTTTGCATTGTTGTGTTTTCATATAAGGCAGTTGGCTAGCATCTGTGCTGCTGGCTTCAGCTCTGAATCAGCCACTGTTGGTTGTGCCGTGTCCTGGAAGGACAGCACTTTCTAACAGGGCATGTCACCTCTGTGCCTCAATTTTTTCTTCTCAAAAACAAGTTGGCTAGTTCCTGTTCTGCCTTCTTGTCACACCATGGTTGTGAGGCTCTGATATAATAAAAATTGGAAGACCTTTTGTAAATTGTCAAAGCACTTACTGAAATATAAGGTAGTGTTAGTACTACACATAGAATGTCATTTTTTCTAGTATGTTCTTTATAAAAGCACATGATCAGCTTTACTCCACTAAGAGTCACTTTCGTTCACTCAAAAGTACACTATATTCTGGATTTAAAACTACCAATACAAAGTTGATTGAATGTTTGAAAATCGTATGCTGTAAGATAAATATTTCACTTTAGAATTAATTTTCTATATACATTATATTAAGAATATTTCATCCACATAATTGTAATAGAGTAAAATTCCAATAAATGATAGAGAATAATATGCTGAACTGTTTAACAAGTAGAATCTTAAACTTGTTTTGGAAAAAAATTGGTCGATTCATTTAAAATTAACCTGGAACCTAATCTTACTTCCTACTTGTCAGTCACTATTTCGATTCTTATATTAAATGTAAAGGTAAAAACCAAATAGTCTAATAAAAGTTCATTAATCTAAAAAAAGAAATGTGTATATATCCCTATTCAGTGCTCATTTTTCTCACCAAAAGCCTATATTTTAAAGTTTTTTAATCACTGTTTCTTTTAGTCCTACAGGATCACATGTTGAATGGTGTAAACAACTTATAGCTGCTACAATTTCTAGTCAGATTTCAGGTTCGGTGACATCAGAAAATGTATCCAGAGATTACAAGGTAAGCAACATTGAGTGCTTAATTCATTTTTAGTGTATTAAGTAGCCAAGAAGCTTTGCAGTTTTAATTCAGGTGAGCCTTTGGCCCCCTGATTTTCAACTACCATTTGCTTAGGAATAGGACGAATAGGAATCTGTGTTGTTAGATATGAAATTTGGAAGAGAAATTTTACCAGTATGCAAGATATGTGGTCATAGTTTTGTAATTGAGAGGAAAAGCTATCTTTAGATTATGATGATTCTTTTAAACATTGAGTTCCATTTTACAATCTAAATGCATATATTTTCTTTGTTAGTATTCTGAATTTCAGAAAATATCTTGATGTATAGTATTTCCCTAACTTCACAATTTTTTTTTGTATTTAGGTATTATCTCAAGTATCAGCATTAACATGTGATACTAGAATGTAAAAAAAAATTGCAAAATCTCAAAAGAGTGTTATATGGGCAGCCTCATTTTTTAGTCCTTATTGAAGTGAGAAATCTCTTCTTGTTTATTTTAAAAGTTGGATTCCCTGCTCATTCTAAAGTTAAGAGTGATAAGCTCCTTTTTGGCAGAGACTAGGCTCTTTTATTCACCATTGGTTTCCCAGCATCATCCTGGAGGATAATAGGTACTCAGTAAATACTTATTGAATCAATTAACAAACCAGAAAAAATCGATTGCTCCATCTTTGTTAAGGCTAAAGACTAACTTTTAGTGTCGATGAACTATTAACAGGTACACTAAATGAAACCATATTTGCATTTCGGTAGTAGAGTTTGCTTGAATTGAGGTTTCAGTTTATTATAGTTATTTTTGCCTGCTAGTAAAAGATGATTGATTTTTCACAAATATGTTTGAAGTACATTTGGTATCCTAGACTACCATCAGTTAATGGTGTCTCAAAATCATGGTCCTTGCCAGCAGTCAATTCTTACAAATAGTCCAAAGACTGTAATAAAGATCCTAATTAATTCTTAATAGCTGCTCCTTGTTGAGGGGCTTTAGCTTCAGTTCCTCTTTAGCTCATAACGAGGGCAGAAACTGACTCAAGAAGCCAAGAAATTGAGATTTGGCTATGGTGCTGTCTCTTGCTTCATCCAAGTGGGCAGATGCTGTTGATTATGCCTACCAAAGGAAGGCATAGCTGTGAGTTAGTACAAGTTAGATAATCCGCCCAGCTAGAACAGTGACAGTGTATTTCTTAAGAGTTTTCATTGCTATCTAGTGTTCATGTTTGCTTGCACTGGGGCAGCTTGGGGCTGCTGGTCCTTAAAACCTGACTAAGCAAACAACCTGTCTCCAGGTGGGAGAAGTATTTGCTACATCACTGATGCCCAAGTGGCTGGCCACTGAGCAGCTGCAAATCCCACTGGTCCTAGTTATCCTATTGTCCCCACCTTAGCTGAGAAACTGCCTACTGAGTGGAGAGGCTCAAGGACCCATATTAGCAGAGAATAGCTCTCAGACCGCAGAGTGATTTTCTTTATGGACAATTATGAGTTAACTGTAATGTTTTCATTATGATGAATAGTTGTTAGTGTTGTATGGGTTCCGTAAAAGATTTGAGTATTTACTGTTTGCATAGCTTCCTAACATTACATTACTAGGTCAGCCTGAATCTGTACTTTACATGAAGCAGCTAAGATTTTTCAATTTTAGTCTATTTACAAATTTTGTATAGCAGAATTAGTTCATGTTGGAATGGTTTAACAGATGGTATTCAGAAAAAATAAGGCTTTTCTTTATTTTAGAAATTAAATTTCAAAGTCCCTATATAAGATCATAGCTAAAGCCTTTGATGAATTATTGTAAAAGAGCATGTTTTATAACCATCTTTTTATATTTGCCCTGTAGCTAAATTTGTAAAGTTGGCGTTAAATTTATAATTCAGGAGTTGTTACACTTTCTTCAAGGAGAGAGTTTTTTTAAATAATAAAAGCATAAAATACTTCTAAACCACAAGGTAATTGTACATGCTACTTATAAAGTAATTCTTAAAATCAGGGTAACCAAGATGGGTCTTTGGGACCCCTCTGGTATGGGAGCCATTGCTTTTGGGGTTAACCCTGAAGATCCAGATAAAGTTCCTTGAAGATTTAAGTTGCAGTCAACAGTCAATAATATTTGAAATTATCTATTGTGTGAATATCTTAGTTGAAATACACACTTAATTTGGGGGCTAATTTATTCTAGATTAAACTCAACATCAGTAATTAAATGGGAGCAAATGTTTATATGAAGAGTGCACTTGCATCTTATTTGAAATGCTGATTGTCTTCTTAGTTGTAGGCTGCTGAGAATGGTTCTATATGATCATCATCATCATTGTCATCAACCCTTTAGCACATATAGGGCTCTATGGTTTTATAATACTTTTTCACATGTCATCCATTTAAGCCTTAAAATGACTCAGTGAAGCTGGGCACAGTGGCACAAGCCTTTAGTCCCCGGCTACTTGGGAGACTGAGGCAGGAAGATTGCTTGAGTCCAGGAGTTTGATGCTGTATTGCACTATGATCACGCTTATAAAAAGCCACTGTACTCTAGCCTGGGAAACATTGCAAAACCCTGTCTATTAAAAAGAAAACAAAAAACCTGCAATGAGGTAGCTATTATTATAATCATCATTTAACAGATGAGGAAACTGGGGCCTAGAGAGGTTAAGTGATTTGCTTAGGGTCACACAGCTAGAGTTGGGATTTAAACCCAAGTCATCCTATTGAAAAGCTAGAATGTTTTTTAAATTTTGTCCCACTCCTCCCACCTCCATCCACTATTTTTCAAAATGTGGTCTTCCTGCAACAGCACTCCCTGGAATGCCTGTAAAAATGAAGCTTCCTGGGCCCCATTCCAGACTTAGTGAATCAGAATCTCTGAAGGAGGCAACCAAGTACCTCATATATTTCTTATGTACAATAAAATCTGAAAACCTAGGCTTCCTAGGTTTATATCTGTTGAAATTGGTGCTAGGACCATGCATTTCTGGTATGTTCCTACAAATCAGAATAATTAGCAACTCATGTTAGATGTTGGAGAACAGTTATTTTATTATTTACTCATACCATAAATTGTAAGTCAGCACAGGGTTCGATCATCCAAGACATAGTAAGAATATCACTGGTATCACATGAGATGAGTTTAGATGGTATGTCCATGGGCATAGTTTAATAGTTATATAATTATTGTGTATTAGAAAAACTATCACATCAAGCTTTTGATTTAATGGATGTTATTGCTTAGAACAGGCAAAGTATAAAAAAGGAGTGAATTTAAATCAATATAAAGATAAATGTAAATATTAGTATGGGTGGTATGCGATGTGGCAAACCGTATTTGTAGAGGTGGTATGTGAAATGACAGCAGTTTGGCAAACATTGTCCCAGCTGAAAGAGTAGATAGCTATTATGTTACATTGTGGGTCAACTAAATTAATAAATGTATGCTTTAATACCACGTCATCCTGAAAGTTAACCTGATGATAATAAAATATTTTGTTTTACTTGCCCTCCCCCACCCACACCACCAACTCAATTACTTTCATTTTTACTAAGCTAACAAACAGCAAAAAGTCTCTCTCCTGAATTTGTCAAAAAATTTAAGAACAAGATCTGAATGTAATCTTCCATAAATTAGATGAAATAATACAGTTACGGATTGTAATGAAACATTTTTAGGAACTATTACTAGAAGTGACACAGTTGATCACAACTCCCATTGTTTGGAAAATAGAACGAGGCCAGGAAAAGGGAACATGATGGAATAGTAAAAACAGTATCGGTTAGCTTTGTGACCTTGTATAAGGATGCTTACCCTTATCTGTAAGGATAAAAGGGCTTGGATTAGATTATAAACCTCTAAATGCCTTTCTTTCTACAGTATTCTTCAATTATGTCCAAAAGGATTTGATACTGGCCAGCCTTATGGAAATTAGGACACTCTAGTTTTAATGAGATCATCTTCCTTCCACTGGCTCCATCATTATCAGCATCACCTCTCTGTGCCTCCCCTCCTCTTTTTCCTCCCCTCACCCATGCACACAGAGTAGCTAGATCTCTTCTCTAACATTCTGAAGAAAAAGGAGAAAATGGAGAAGGTCCTGTACTAAGTTTAATAATTGGACAGGATAGTACAGGAATTAAATTCTGGATCCTCAACAAAAATTTCTAGAAGGTCTTTGGAGGGAAGGTGGAGGCAATGTATGGGAAAGGCTTTATTAAGCTTGAGCTGGGTCTTGGTTGATATTTCTTAAATTGGGCTAGGTACTAGTCTATGAAAAGGGAAACTTGAGCATGATCTTTTAGAATCTATGGCCATAATCCATTGTTGATAGCCTGGCCTCAAGACTTATTTATTAAATTGGAGGCTACAAACTCAAATGCCTGCATGGGATAGTGAACAAGCTAGGCAGACACGGGGGAGTGCTGTGGAGAACTGGAGAATATAGGATACCCCCCTAAAAGCAATTAGATTTTTTAAAAAACAAAACCCTGCTACCATAGGCCTCCAGTTTGTAACCACTGTAATAGATAGAAAAGTGCTATCCTATCTACCAGGGGTTTTGTGAGAAAGAATTATTTCTTAAAAATGTCAAGACTTGGATTTCTGCTTCTGTAAAGATGGAGCAGATATACTTATTCTTCACACTAAATACAACTAAAAACTCTGGACATTATCTATAAAGTAAATATAAGAACACTCTGAAAGGTAGAGAGAAGAGGCACACTGGCTAGGGACCTCAGGACCCAAAGAATGACAGACATGGTGGTGAATTCCCTGGGTTTTGTTTTTGCCACATATATCCTAGGCACTGTTGAAGAAGCCAGCCACATAGAAATGCCAACAGGTACAGATAAGAAAAGCCTACTCTGTCTAGCCAGAGGACAAGAAAAGGGGCAGCCTAGCAAAACGAAAACTTTTATGCACTAACCACTCTACTCCAGCCAAACACCACAGGAAAAAAAAATGTGGCTCTACCTTCACCAGCAAAGCCAATTGGGGAGCCAGGCTGTAATGAGGCACACAAACCTCCTGCAGGAATGGTGTTAGAGGAGGCCTAGTGGAGAGTCAGGACTTTCACTACCATCCATTGATAAGGAGGTTACCCCCTCCACTGTGGTGTCAGTGAAGGCCATGTGGGGGATACTAATGAGGTACCTCTTTCCCTCGCAGCCAGGGAGGTTTCTGTGGAAGCTTAGCTGGGAGCTAGAACTCTCACCCTTGCTCAATAGTAACCAGGAGCCCCCCAGCCTCCAGTGTCAGTGGAGGCTGAGTGGGAAACCTGGACTCCTATTCCTACCTGGAAGTAATGAAGCAGTACCCTCCTTTTCCTGCTGGAGCAGTGTTAAGAAAGCCAGTTAAAACAGAAGGTTTGAATAAGATCCAGAGTTTCAAAACATAATGCCCAAAATGTCTGGATTTCAATTACAAATCACTTATACCAAGAACAAGGAAAATCCCAAACTGAACGAGAAAAGAGAATCAATTGATGTCAATACTGAGATGACAGAGATGTTAAAATTTAAAGAAGCCATCATAAAATGGCTTCAATAATAAATACGTTTGAAACAATGAAAAAATAGAAAGTGAGAGAAAAGAAATAGAAAAGTTTCAGCAAAGAAATGTAAGAGATAAAGAACCACATGGAAGTTTTAAAACTGGAAAATAAAAAGCTGAAATGAACTCAATGGATAGATTCAAAACCAGAATAGAGAGGACAGAGGAAAGTATCTGTGAACTTGGAAATAGAACAATAGAAATTACCCAATCTGAATGAGAGAAATGAGAGGATGAGAGATAAATGAACAGAGCCTTGGGGACCTGTGGGACTATAACAAAAGATCTAACATTTGTGTCATCAAAGTCCCGAAAGAGAAAGGGGGTGGAGCCAAAAAAGTACCTGAAGAAATAATGGCTGAAAAACTCAAATTTGGCATAAGACATAAGCCTACAGATTCAACAAGTTGAGCAAACCCCAAACAAGAGAAACCCCCCAAAATCTACACCACGACACATTATAGTCAAACTTCTGAAAACAAAACAAAGAAAAAACCTTGAAAGCAGTAAGAGAAATACATCTTACCTATAAG
Organism: Propithecus coquereli; assembly: GCF_000956105.1. Taxonomy (NCBI): domain Eukaryota; kingdom Metazoa; phylum Chordata; class Mammalia; order Primates; family Indriidae; genus Propithecus; species Propithecus coquereli. The sequence continues at coordinate 1,182,858 of NW_012151763.1, forward strand.
GAAAATTAATTCTAATGGCAGTGGATCTCTCATCAGAAACCATGGAGGTCAAAGGAAATGGCAAAGGAAACGGCACAACGTTTTTCAAGTGCTGAAACTGTCAAGCCAGTGAAAATATACTTTGGGAATTAAGGGGAAATCAAGACATTTTCAGATAAAGGAAAACTTGAAGAGAATTTGTTGCCAGCATAAAGGCAACAAAAGAATGGCTAAAGGAAGTTCTCTGAACAGAAAGGAAGCAATAAAAGGAGGAATCTTGAAATATCAGGAAGGAAGGAAGAACATAGTAAGCAAAAAACCTCCTAGAACTAATAAGCAAGATTAGGATGGGTATAAGATACAAGATAAATATTGAAAAATCAGTTGTATTTCCATATACGAGCAACACAAGGAAACCAAAATTCCAAACACAGTATCATTTATATTAGCATCATAATAATTAAATACTTAGGTATTGTCTTAGTTTGTTTTCCGCTGCTGTAATGGAATATCACAGACTGGGTAATTTATAAGGAAAAGAAATAAGTTTATTTCTTATAGTACCAGGAGCTGGGAAGTTCAAGATAAAGGGGCCAGCATCTGGTCAGGGCCTTCCCGCTGCATCATGACATGGTGGGAGGCATCACATGGTGAGAAGAGCAAAGGTGCTAGCTCAGGTCTCTCTTCTTCTTGTAAAGCCACCAGTTCCATCATGGGAGCCCCACCCTGATGACCTTATCTAATCCTAATTACCTCCCAACGGCTTCACCTCCAATCAACATACATATTTGGGGATTAAGTTTCCAACAGGTGAAATTTGGGGACACATTCAAACCATAGCAGTGGCTGTACCATTTTACATCCCCTCCAAAAGTGTACAAGCAATCCAATTTCTCAACGTTCTTACCAACAGTTGTTATTTGGGGTGTTTGGGTTTTTTGTTATTGTTGAGATGTAGGAGTTTTTTTATATGTTCTGGATATTAACACTTTGCCAGATATATGATTTGCAAATATTTTCTCATGAAATTTGGAAGACACATTTAAACCATAGCAGGTAGAAATCTAACAAAACATGAACAGGACTTGTATGCTGAAAACTACCAAATATTTATGAAAAAAATCAAAGAAGATCTAAATTAATGGAGACACATACTATGTTCATGTATCTGGATGATTCAACATAGTAAAGATGTCATGTCTCCCCAAATAGATATACAAGTTTAGCACAATACCTGCCAAGATCCCAGAAAGAATTTTTGTAGATACAGATAAAATTATTCTAAAATATATATGGAAAGGCAAAGGAACTAGAATAGCTAAAACAATTTTGAAGAAGAATAAAGTGGGAGGAAGCAGTCTACATGCTTTTAAGATGTTCCTGCAATAATCAAGACTGCTTGGCAGGGGTATAGGCATACAGATCAATGGAACAGAACACAGAACCCAGAAATTGCCCCACAGAAATATGCTCAACTGATTTTCTTTTTCCAAGACACAAAATCAGTTTAATGGAAGAAGCAGCCTTTTCAACAAATGCTGTTGGAGTAATTGGACATCTATAGGCAAAAAAAAACCCCAAAACAAAACAAAACAAAACAAACCTTGATCTAAGTTTCACATCTTATACAAAAACAAACTCAAAATGGATCAAAATATAAAACTTTCACTTTTCAAAATATAAAACTTTTAGAAAAAAAATAGGAGAATATCTTAAGGATCTGGGGCTAGGCAAAGAGTTTCTCTTAGACTTGACACCAAAAGCACAATCCATAAAAGAAAAAACTGACCAAAATTTAAAACCTCTGCTCTGTGAAAGACCCTGTTAAGTGGATGAAAAGACGATCTACAGAATTTGCAAATACCTGTAAACTCCATAGCTGACAAAGGACTAGTATCTAGAATATATAAAGGATGCTCAAAACTCAACAGTAAAAAAAAATCAAACCATCCAATTAGAAAATGGGCAAAAGACATGAAGCAACACTTCATCAAAGAGGATATACAGATGTCAGATAAGCCCATGAAAAGATGTTCAACATCATTACCTAATAGCAATACAAATTAAAGTCACAATGAGATATCACTACTTACCTATGGCTAGAATTTAAAAAAACAGTGGCAATACCAAATGTGGAGAAACTAGATCATCCATTCCTTGCTGGTGGGAATATAAAATGGTACAGCCACTGTGGAAAACAATTTGGCAGTTTCTTAAAGTGAATGTGCAGCTACCCTACTCAGCAATTGTACTCCTGGGCATTTTTCCCAGAGAAATGAAATCTTATGTTCACATAAAAACCGGTACACGAATGTTTTTAACAGCTTTATTCATAATAGCTAAAAACAGGAAGCAACCCAGATATTCTTCAACAGGTACATTGTTAAACTGTGGTACATCCATACCATGGAATATTACTCAACAATAAAAAGAAAAATACACACATAGCAACTTGGGTGAAACTTAAGAGAATTAGGCTGAGTAAAAAATGTCAATACTGAAAGGTTAAATACTGTATTATTTCCTTTATATAACATCCTTCAAATGGCAAAATTATAGAAATGAAGACAGATTAGTGGTTGCCAGGGGCCAAGAAGTGGGGAAACAGAGAGGGTAGTGGACGTGGCTAGAAAAGAGCAACAGTAGGGATCCCTGTGGTGAGGAAATTGTTCTGCATCTTGATTGTGTCAATGTCAATATCCTGGTTCGGATATTGTACTGTAGCTTTGGTAATATGCTACCATTCAGGAAATTAGGTGACGGGTACATGGAATTTCTGTATTATTTGCATGTGAGTCTACTATTGCATGTGAGTCTACAATTATCTCAAAAGTTGAAAAAATCTTGAAAAAGTCAAGATTTTTATAGACTGCTATAGAATTATATTGCATGTAAAATAAATTTTGTATTATAGTTAGTGTTTATAACAATCATGATATACCAGAAGTATTGTTTAAATGAAAAATACAGTTATGCTAATAAAGATGTTAGAATTTAGTTAACAAAAAGGATGTCAACTGTTATCCTTCTAGTTGAATTACAGATATACTCATTCCTTTTTTTTTTTTTTTTTTTGAGACAGCATCTCTCTCTGTCACCCAGGCTGCAGTGCAATGGCGTCATCATAGCTCACTGCAACCGCTCAACCTGTGCTCAAGGGATCCACCTGCCTCAGCCTCCCCAAGTAGCTGGGACTACAGGCCTGTGCATGTGCCTGGCTAATTTTTCTATTTTTAGTAGAGACGGGGTCTTGATCTTGCTTAGGCTGGTTTCGAACACCTGAGCTCAAGTGATCCGCCTGCCTCGGCCTACTAGGGTGCTGGAATTACAGGCTTGAGCCGCCACGCCCCGCCTACTCATTCCTTTTGAAAGTGGAAATTAGGCTGGCATACTTCAGCCAGGTTGGGATTAAACAGCTCATTCTCCACGTTTCCTGGAGGGGCTTTATGGAGTGTTTAGGTCAGGGTTTGAAGGGTATCAGACAAAGTTCAGGTGTGGCTAATTTCCCAAAGACCACAGTTGTATTCTGATGACCTTGTTAAAAAGTGTAACAGGAAGATTGTTTGACTATTTTGAGATTTGTATTGGCCTGTATTTGGCCTCTGACTCAAGCCAGCTGGTGAATACTAACCTGTGTAGAGTTCTGGTTATTGAGACGCCAACAAACATGCTCAGTTTTACTACAGCAAGTACAACCATCTCCTGACCTAACAGATCAAACTGCTTAGCAGGGTAAAACCTTTTTTTAACTCATCTTCTAGTGATCTGATTGCCAAAGCAAAATTATTTTATTTATAGGCTTTATACCTAAGATAGAAAATGGTGGTTTTATTCCAATATTACAATCTTTTTTTTGAAAAGAAGCCTTTTGAGGTATAAGTTCAAAGATAACTCATTTATAAAAAATTGAAATTTATTTGACTTAGAATTTTCTTATGTGATTTATTCAAAAGGTCATAAAATTTGGAGTTAGAGCACTTTACCCCGTAACTGAGTTGCTGCCTAACAAATTATTTAGCTTTATTAAGCCTCGGCATCCTCATCTGTATAATGTGTATTATAGCAGAGATTGAATATATTAAATAGGGCAACATAGGAAAGAAATACATACAAACGCTCACTTACTACACACTATTACTCTACAGAAATTTATATGTGTAAAAACAAATACAGGAGTGTGTTGTAATTGCTGAACACTAATCCACTTCCATCCAGAAACATAAGGTGAGCACCTATTATGTGCCAGGGGCCAGGCTGGGCTGCATGGAAGTCATAATCAGGCAAAGTTGGTCTGTGGTGAGTGTTAAAATAGACATGTAGACAAGGTGTGGTGAGAGGAGAGAGGGGGCTGGAGCAGGGTGCTCTGGGAGTTAGAGTTGAGGGCCTTTGTCAGCTCCCCTCAACAAGGGAAATAGACCTAGGTGGGACTGTGTCGAGGTCAAGAGCATACTCGCTAAAGCCAGCCAGCTTGAGTTTGAATCCTTGCTCTGCTGTTGCTAGTTGTGTGGCCTAGGGCAAGTCACCTTGCCTCTCACTGCCTCAGTTTCCTCATTTGAAATATGGGTGACTGGGAGGGTTTAGATAACACATCTAAAGCATAAGTAGCATGGTACCTGGTATAAAATAAGCCTTCAGCAACTGCTTGTTGTTATTTGTAATGCTGGCTGTGTTTGAAAACTTTCTGAAATACTTTCACATTGTTGAGGATTTAGGGATGTCACCTGTTACCTTATCAAGAACTAAGAGAGGAGCCAAACAGATTTAAACCAACGTATCAGCTTTATTAATTGATGAAAGCTGGCTTGGAGGGCCTGGCTTAGGTGGGCTGCCTCATCTGTCATTCCAGAATTAAACAAATGCACCCAAAGGCAGCCCTGGACTACTGCGGCCTCTCTTGAGGCAGTGCCCACACAGGGGAACTCCCCACAGGCTGAGGAGAACAGGCTATACCCTCAGGGTTTGTCTAGAAGACATATCCCAGAGGGGTAAAGTGGAGCATGCCGGCTCCCTTTACCCAAATCGACCCAAAATGGGTGGTCAGCAGAAGCCCTCGCCTCTCTTCTTGGCAGTGCCCTAAAGCTGACATCAAGGAAACCCAAGGACAGAGGAAGGGAGTTTTACCCCCAATACAAACTTTCATACTAATTTAATTTTTTTTGTTTGTTCTTGATTCAGTAAAAGCCATTTAGAGTGTGATAAGGGTAGGTAAATTTTTAGTTAACTTTTGGGCATTATGCTTGCTTTGTTAAATAGATTAAGATCACTATCAACTTTTTTACACCTTCTCATAGGTTTTTGGCATGTGTAGGAGTTGAGGGAGGGGATGTTGGACATGTCTAGATAGTTGTACAAGTTGGGGTAGCTGAGACCCATCAACTCAAAAAAGTTACTTATCCACCCCAGGTACAATTATCTTAACTGATTAACCCTCCCAGTAACCTGGGGGAGAGGTGCACTTAGCATTGCCGGTTTAGAGAAGAGGAGACTACGACTCTGAGGGGTGTGTGGCTCATCCAAGGTCTTGTGGCCAGTAAGTAAGTGGTGGAGCCAGGATTTGACTCCAGAGCACATTTTTTAAACTACTATGCCAATTTGCCTCCTTAAACCTTGCTTTGGGAGATACTTTAAGTCTTTTAATGAGGCTTAGATAATTTGACTTCTTGGATTTTAGAACTGGTCAGAGCCATGCAGACACACCTCATTTTATTTGTAGAAACTGAGGCCCAGAGTATAGGCATTAGGAAGTCCCGTATCCCCAGTGAGAGCTGGCCCCCAGGCCTCCTGACTTAAAACCGCTATTCTCTCTGGCTTCCATCAGAAACAGATTCAAGGGGAAAGTGAACTTCTGTGTGTGCCTGAAGTGGCTTATTTCAGGAGAGGGGCAAAATGAACCAGAGAGAAACAACACATAGGTATTAACTTAGAGACTTTCGGATAAGCCTCCATTGGCCTTCTCCCTTTCATGTCAAGAACATTGAGAATTTCATTACAGTAGGTACAGAATTATGTGATTTTAAAAGCGGTTTATAATCTCACCCCTTCTAAACTTTCAAGTTAGTTTCTCCTTCCAATAGCAAAGGCTTATTGACAAGGAATTATATCTCCCACATATGAGGTTTGTCAATGGCACTATTTGGTTCTGCAGTGGACAGTGTAGCCATAAAGATTTTATTGTGAATGCTGTTTTTTAGTATTTGATTTTTACTAGCAATTGATAGAAAAAGCATGAAAACATTAATTGTAGTTATAGAACAAGTGTGAAAATAATATAGCATGCTGGAAAGAAGGTTTGGAGGTAGGGAGGTGGAGGAAGGGAGAGTGGTGTTGATTTCTTCAACAAACCTGAAGGGAGTTAAGAGAGGTGTACATTTGAGCAGTCACAATAGGGTTTGGGGCTATAGTTTAAATGGGTTGACTGTAAAGACACCATGCTAAGCAGCACAGCAGAGTTGTTCAGAGTACAAATTCAGAGCCAGACTGCCAGGGTTTCAGTGTTAATACTTGCTCTGCCACCTTGAACTCAGCCAGGTTACTTAACTCTGCCTTGGTTTTCCCATCAAAAAATGGGGCCAATAATAGTTTGTATCTCATAAGGTTGTTCTGAGAATAAAATGAGTTACTAAAGTGCTTAAAAGAGTGTCTGGAACATAAAAGTCATGAGCATTTCTTATGCAGCTGCTGCTGAAGGAAAACAACAGAACTAAAAATTAAAATTTCAATCAGCAGAGATTGGGAAGAGGAAGGTAGTAGTTTGAGAGTTTATTTTCTCACGTATTAAGATAGGAGGACAATAAACACTGTTTAAGTTTGACAAGGTAAGAAATAGAGGTGTAACCATATTTGTAGTGGTGGAAGCAATCCTCAGAAGAATTAAAAACAAGTTTAGTGAATATGGTTGGCACTGGTGTATGAAGCTCTGGGAGACTTTCTGTTTTGAGTTTTTTTAATTATAAGCATGTATTATTACATTTTTGCCAACTTTTTTGAGTAGTAAATAAATGATAAACTTCAGATATTTAAAATAATTTGATAAGTTTTGACATACGTGAAACCAGCACCACAAAGATAAACAAATCCCCCCCCCCCAAAAAGCCAGATTTAAATTTCTTAGTCTAAATAGTCTATGTTTAGTAACTTTTGTACGGGCTTTAATTCTCAATTGAGCTACGGCATCACTTAATTCAGAATATCTTTTTGACTTCAAGGAGTATTTTCTTTTAATGATACAATATTTTTGAAGTCTGTATCTTCATATTCAGGTGATCTTATGCATCCTAAATGAAACCATCAAGCTAATAAGAACCTCCAGTGATTTTTTTCTTTTTTTTAATGGAATATTTAGTGGTTAGATGGTAGGATTTCAGACATTGGAATGGGGAACAGAGATGATTAAAGTTTTCCCTAGACCATTACAACTATTTACTTTTCGAAAGTTCCATCCCTACTGATGTGGGTGATGCTAACTGGAGCTGGCTATTAAAAAAAAAAAAAAAAAAGTTCCATCCATTCTGTGGGCTGATTCCTCTGACCAGGGCTTTCTGAACGTATATGCTGCGTGTTCAGTAAGGATTCACAGGCACAGGAAAAATGTTCCTGAAATCAGTGTCCCGATTGAATAAAGCTTGACTTCCCCCCTCCAGGACCAGCCACTACCGCTTCCCACCTGGAGCTTCCCCTTTACCACACGGTGGTGCTGGGACGGGAGCAGGTGCCCTGCTCTCCCTAGAGCGGCTTTAGTTCTGGAGTCCAGAGTATGAATTGGAGATGTCATTTCAATAGAAACCAGACTAAGTTTTGTGGTTAACTCAGTTTTGTGATATCATTAATGCTAGAGCTGAGCTGTGCTCTGGGTCCAATGTGGGGGTTACTGTGGTTTTTTGGTTTGGTTTTTGTGGGCTGGCTCGGGCACATAACTGCCTTTTTATATCATTGTTTCTATGGGGAAAATGCATCAGTATTTCCAGCAGAAACACAAATGAACTTTTTAAACACAGCCTGTTCACAGCCTGTTGTAATAGCACTTGACAGAGGGCTTTGTGTTTAAAAATAATGTAGTTAGTCTTAGCCTAAGGGCAACATGTTTCTCCAAATCATAGACTTCCCTGAAAATCATAGGACAAATGTGTTAGGATTGATTTGATGTTGAATGAAACTTAGAGGACAAATGTGTTAGGATTGATCTCGTTGTTTTTATTTAGAGGATTATGATGTTTCTTAGGGAATGGGCTGTTGAACTTAACGGCATCTTTCACAGGTCAATAGTAATGTGTCCATGATGATGATGTTCTGTATTTTAACTAACAGGTTTTCAGGAGGCCTGATATAAGGGTAAGGCTATTTGGCTTTTGGCAGATGGGCCTCCTCCTTGTGTGTGTCTGTGTTTTATTGAACACTTAGTCTATTTAGTGTTCTTTACCCTCTCGAGTTTTTATGAGTCACTCAGATGAATTTGCTCTGCTGTGTCATAGCTTTAAGTGTTCACTAGAAATGCTTTATTTGTTACAATGTTTTTATGTGCAATAAAAGCCAGTGTGTGTGAGGGCAGGATGCTGAAATTGTTACCAATGTACAATACTGACTTTCGTTGTACTAGGTGAATTATGACCAAATGGATATTCATGGCAGGGGTTATAAGGCTAGGCCTACTGAGGCCTCTTTTAACCTTGTTTGTCATGTAATTCATGCTAAAGAATTCAACAACCCCCTAAAAAGTGATCAGCTGTCTGTCCTATCTAAGTAAAATTTCAAGTCATGTTTCTGTTTGCATGTTGAATCCAAAAAGCAGAAGTGCTAATTTTAAAGATAAAGTTTGCAAAATCAATCCCCGTTAGTATTTTTAAAAATGCAGATACAGTAAATTATAGCTTATATTTTCCTCATGATTTTCCTTCCCTTTATTTCAGAGTATTCATAAAGCAAGACAAAGATTGGTAACGTGCATGCATTTAGACCTTAGTATCAGATATTGAAAATTAACCTATTTTCATTAAATTAAAACAATGTGGATTTTGACAGTATCATTTAATGATTTCAGTTTTAAATTTTTAATTTTATTAAGGCCAATGAAGTAGTACAAAAATAAGAAGGTTAAATCCAATTCTTAGTCGGTTTACCTTTGTTTAATCTTGTTTTCACCATGTTTTCTTTTGCTTGTGGAAATAATTTTATTTCATCAATTCACATTGTTAAATATTGCTGTTTGGCTTTACACTTGCATGACTTTGAAATGTATGGGGTTTTTTTTGTTCACTTTTCTGTTTTTAAAATTTTAAAGCAAAGAATGATTAGATTTTCCTTGTATTTAAAAAAGGAAATTTCGAAAACTGGCTGCATTTAAAAATTACGCTGCCTTGGCCGGGCGCGGTGGCTCACGCCTGTAATCGTAGCTCTCTGGGAGGCCAAGGTGGGTGGATTGTTTGAGCTCAGGAGCTCGAAACCAGCCTGAGCAAGAGCGAGACCCCGTCTCTACTAAAAATAGAAAGAAATTAATTGGACAACTAAAAATATATAGAAAAAATTAGCCGGGCATGGTGGCGCATGCCTGTAGTCCCAGCTTCTCGGGAGGCTGAGGCAGTAGGATCGCTTGAGCCCAGGAGTTTGAGATTGCTGTGAGCTAGGATGACACCACGGCACTCTAGCCAGGGCAACACAGTGAGACTCTGTCTCAAAAAAAAAAAAAAAAAAAAAAATTACACTGCCTTGAAGGGTAGCTGTGCCAACTGTGTGCTAAATTAAATCTGAGGATAAAGTATAAAAATGTGATAAGTAGTTATTGTACTTTATTGACAAAAACAAAAGGTGGGAAATAGTAAATTCTTTTAAAACTTTTACTGTTTCTTCACTAGTTGCCTTTTTAAGAAATATAGTCATTAGAACCAAAGTGTCATGGAGCAAAAATGTCTCTGTGCCAAATTTTGATATTTTATGCTTCAGAGACTTGATACAACTTTAGAAAGGAGTTGTAGTCTTGTCTTCAGTATGCATATTCTTTATACCACCTGCTGAAATAAAAGTCCAATTTTTAAAGTTTAAAAAAATTTATGAAAAAATTAAGAACAATATACCTTTAAAGGGATTGGAAAAAATTTAAATAAGGCTGTGTGACCTCTTAGCTGTTTCTTTGAAGCATGTTGTTAAAGTAATTAGAAATATTTAATGTGATATTGATTCATAAATCACATTAGCAAGAAGCAATAACATTTGTGTGTGTGTGTGTGTGTACATATATATATATATGTAAAATCTCTAGCATGTGATATTTGCATGCATGCAGTGGAATTGATCCCTGGGCAATATAATAGTTCTTTAGAGTATTTGAATACTTACTGTGTTTCAAATACATGCCTATGAATGGCCTTTGTATTTTGGCTTGACTTTGCCCTTTACCTGGTTTCTGTGGATGCTTTATTTTCTGTGAGTACATTATGTGCCTGTTATTTTTCTTTGCTATATGCTATAGTATTGCTTGATTTTTAAAAAGATAGTGCATTCTTTGAAATCTGTGATGTTTGTTTGCTTTTCATTTTTCTACCCCAAGACAAACACAGAATAGATACTCCATTTTAGGCTGAGGATGCTATAGATGGCCTACACGTTATTTCCTTAACTCCAAGGGGGAAAATGTTGTGATTTGCAAAGCCGTGAAAGGTGTGTCGACTTTTACATGCTTACTGTCTCTTTAAAAAAGAAATTCTGTCCTTTCACCTGTCTGTTTGCACGTGTTTCTCTTTCTCCTCTTTGCCTTTTCTTGTCCATGCACCTGGTGCTGTGCAGGAGATTCAGGAAGAACACAATGGCTACCCTTCTGAAGCTGAAGCTGATCAGGTGGCAAGTTCTACGTGTTCATCTGTTTGTAGCTACAGATCATGTATTTAGAAGCCATTTCATACTAGATTTCCAGATGATAAGCAAAGCTTTCCAGATGCTTTTACCACTACAATAGTGCCCTCCTGTTCAAATTTGGTAGATTCCATCATGACATTATTTGCAAAAATTGGTTTATCCAACATTTTGTCAACCAGAAATTTGTTCATCTGTGCTTCTTTGTTTCCCCAGTTAGGGTTATTGATGAGTTTAATGACCCTCCATCACTGTAGGATTCTGCAGTCCCTTTCCAAAGACATAGAGGGGACAGATACACATGCTAAGGGTGCCACTTGAAGGTGCGGACGTTGCTTTATTCAAATTTATATGGTCTGTGCCCAGTATGGTACCTGGTACCTTGTAGGTATTTATATAATGAGTACATATATTTTATATTTATTAATCAGAACACGGAATTATTCACTGGGTATTGTCCAGTGTTTACTCTTTGCTCAGTACCTTTAGACCCTTGCTGGAGTTTTCTAAAGCAGCAGTACTTTCCCCAGTGCTTGTGTAGAAATTCAGTATGTGAAATCAATAGAAGAGCAGCTTCAGGGAAGCATGGCAAGCCACAGATGCTCAGCTGTGTATTTGTCTGCCACCACTCAGCCCTACCCTCCTTTAGTGACCCTGGAAGCATCTTGAGCCCAGTTTGAAAACCACCGCTTTTGGCATGCAGCCATTATATAAACTATCCACCTGGCAGCTTAGATTTAGGTGGAGGAGAAAAGTAGTGGGAGAGGCCAGGGTCATCCAGGTGGCTGGAGCCCTCAGGGACAAACTCAGGGAGCTGGCAGATGTCAGCTGGACCTTCAGGGTCACTGGAACAAGGTTGGGATAAGCTTATCAGAGGGAATTCCTCAGCTGGGCAACCTTTGAGCAAAGGCACCAAGAGGAATAGGTGTGTTTATGAGATCAAATTTAGTTGGCAAAAATATTCCATCCTTTGATTGTGCTGAACATGGGTTGGATAAATCAAGGGTCAAATTATGTCGTGTGTAACCTGGTAGTTACAGTAAAAGCTTAATATAGCGTAAGTGTGAGTCCCATCTCCTAACACCAGTTTTATAAAAGGGAATCTGCTGTACTCACCAAAACAAACAAAACAACAAGCCTTTAAAAACTATTCTCCTCTTAAGCTCCTATGCTAAAGCTAAATGTGTTTCTTTTACAAAATGAACCTTTTGTGGGGAAATCTGAAGCAGTCAGATCATTCGTTTCATTCTGATAGTTGCTTTTTCATCATTTACAAAGCATGTCCCAGATTTAATTATCACTAGTGAGAAGTTCGTCTTACTATGTCTCACCAACACATTCATGCCTCATATAAATGCACAGATGTTTCAAGCCAAACTTGACATGACTATGGGAAAAGAAAAAAAAAAAGTTTGATTTTCAGCCTCTATCTTGAGAGCCTTGTGCATTCTTAAAATGGTCCAAATCACCTCCATCTCCCATCTGCAACATTTTGTTAGCTAGTCCTGGGTTGAGGACTTTAAAATGTTTGTTGCTTGCTCTAAAACTTAAAGTGAGCCATATCTTCCCAATCCGCTCCAGATTCAGTTGATTACAGTAGTTTGTGTTAGTAAGTATATTTCAAAATAATCTCCATTTATTTTAAAATATAAGTTGAGAAATTCTGTATGATATATAGTAATATTTAGCCATTAAAATAAGCTTTAACAATATAATATTTGAAGTAAATTAAACCTCCGATATTGATTAAAATAGCTTTCTCACTTTCTAACTATGTTATAAAATTAGTCACTAGTTTAGGCAACAAATTAAAGCAGACTCAAATTAAGGCTTCTATTAAGATCTTTTAGTGTTTCTAAAACTGGACATTTAAAAATATGTTGGTTTAGGCTTTATTGTATAAGAGATATATTTCCAAATCAGATGTGAGTATAAAATTGAAGCCATAAATTGTTCTCCACATCCCCTTTAATGTGTTAATTCCCCAAAAAAATTTTGGCTGAAACTATCTTTAAAAACAATGTAGATGAAAATTTTAAATTGAATAAGTTGTTTGGAGGTAATGATGACTGCTAATCTATATTATTTTAACCATGTATCTTTTGATGAGGAGGAAGGACCATGTCATTTTGTGCTCTCCCAGTAGAGAACAGACATACCTCTGATGAACATTTAGCATTAATTTTGCTATTTATAGTTTGACTTTTTTCCTGTATCTTATAAAATTTGATGAAACTACTAGTGTTTCTAAATTGACCATTAAGTAAGTCCCTTTAATAAAACATATTGACATATTCTGATAACTTGAAAAATAGTTTATGTTGAATTTTCAATAACTTAGAATTATAAAAGACATCCATTTTAAAATACTTTGCTTTACAAAATTATGCTGAAAACTTGATATTGTCCGACTTGTTTTCCACTGAACACTAGTGGCCTCCGATGTTAACAGGTGTTCCTTGGAAAAAGCAGTCCCTGATAAACTAGGTATGAGAAATGCATTATACTCTAGCGCCCTCTTGCTGATTCAGTGTACATTAACACACTAAAGACTTGTCTCGCTAAAAAAACAGCTTAACTTGTTTTGTTTAACCCAGCATTTTCCAAACTTAACAACAACAAAAAGACTTAGTCACGTCTCTTGGGAAACTAATGATTTATGAAAGACAGCTTGGGAATCGCTGGGGTTATGATCACCTTATTCTTATTCATGACACATTAAGTCAGAAACGCCAAGGAGAAAGTGACTGGTTTCCTTGGCAGCATCTCATAGTGGGTGGCGGTACCTTGGAATAGGCCCCGAGTTCAGGCTCTTGTCCCTAGCTTTGTAGTTCAAGAACACCATTTTCTCACTTGCCCTGAGTTATCCAGCACTATCCAACTAGACTAACAAGAGACTGGCTACTGGGCTGTGGTACCAATCTGGTCATTTAAAAATGTGGTAATGTGTCTTTCCAGCCATTCATGGCATCCTTTTCCTAGTAAAATGGTAGCCAAAAAACCTAGTAAATCACTAGCAATTTTCTTGGTGAGTGTGAAATGAGTGCAGAGTGAATTGGCTTGGGGAGATGCCTGATGAACACACCCTGCTCTGCAGTATGGATTGAAATACTCTTGTCTGCCAGATGAGAGAGTACTCTGGGCAAACACTGACAATCTCAGTCTTCATGTCCCTTGTCCACCTGTGTGTGTGCGTGCACACACACACACAGGTAACTGGCTTCAGTACCAAAGCCTAGGGCTTTCCTTAATTATATATTCTCCTGAAAGCATTCCCTAGTTATTTTAATTAGACTTCGGGCTTTCCCAAACTATCTCATAGGCTAGGTTATTTCTACAGCTAGTTAAGCACCCATATCTAGTGTTGATTTTATTTGTATTAGTTTCACGCTCAGAAGGTAACCTTTTTGTGACCTTATTTCCAAATTCTAGAGGCACCTTATGATAGCTATCTATGTAGTAATTATAGTATTTATCTGTCATGTCAAGCCATTTCTGTATTAATGCTTTCTAACTGTGAAATTTAAATATGTTGTAACAATTTGCTAGAATATGCAGCATGATGTCCTGTGATGCTAAGCTTTGAAATTGTCTTTTAAGGGGAAGGGGGCTTACATTTGCACGTTTATAGCGACAGCACAGAACACCAAAATTCTTCTCAGGTATGCAGATGGAAAGTGAGAGTTACTCCTGTTTGATTCTTCCCCAGGCTCTAAGGGATGGAAATAAGCTGGCACAGATGGAAGAAGCACCACTTTTTCCAGGAGAATCAATTAAAGCCATTGGTAAGTTTAATGTGTACACTTTGCTTATAGAAATCCATAAAACGAAATGGCCCTTTATTTTCCAACACAGGTGATGTATTTGCTGGAGATCAGCCAGACCAATTTAATTAGGGGACAAATGTACTCGATCTATTCATTCTTATTAGTGTTATCATGACCTAACAGAAAATTATAGAGGATCCTATTAAGCTCCGATTGAGTATCTGATGGCATTTCCAACAGAAGGGCCTGACTTTTTGTGATGAACTGGAAGCTGATCAGACACTCAATGTAATGTCAGTTCACTGCTTTGTTGGAATCCTTCAGTGTAAGAAAAATGTATTGATAGAAGATCCATATCATATTTTAATAACAGTTTTGAGAACTTGGCAAGGAAATTTTAATGGCTTATAAGATTCCCAAAAGTACAATTTTAGTGCAAGAAAAAGGCATGTGTTGCCATGCTGGCTTATGATGGTGGTGACATGAGGGCTCCCACAGTCCTCCATGGTGTTTGCCAGGCCTTTCAGGAGGCAGTTGATTGTGCCATGGGTAGATGAGAGGGACAGCTGGGTGTGACTTTTTCATCTTTTCAATTGGTTGAATTGGACAGTCTGGCTCTCTAGGCTGAGTGTTTCCTTTTTCCTTCGTGGCTCCCTCCCAAAGATGTGTGTTCAGTCTCAGAGTATGATCATTTGTGTCAAGAACGTTTGAGTAGCTGGGCTCTCCTACCAGAACCTCCAAACAACTGCTACTGCTGCATATCCTAGTCTCTGCCTCTGGACCATGCTTATCCTATCCTTGTCCTTGGTTTTGAAATTCTTTCTTTCCTTGGGTTCTGGGACTTCATTCTCTTCTGTATGTCCTCTGGCCTCTCTGTTCCTTCTCTGGGTGGGTGTTGTTCTAGCCCTGCTCACATGCTGCTTTCTCAATGATCTGTTTAAAATGCAGAGCTAATTATGTCATATGCCTGCTGCTTTTCCAGACAGTGAACCTCACAGATTTTAAGTGTACAATGTGAAGAAGGTTTTCTTTTTTAACTTTATTTTTATCTTTATCAGTGGGCCAAAATTAACTTAGAAGAGATTAGAGCTGGTCTAGGTTGATCACTTTCTACATCAAAGACACATTTTGAATTAGCAGGGAGTATTACAAAAGCTTGGATTGCAAGCTCACAGTTGTCCTAGTAAGAAGAGAAGGCTTCAGTGGATCCAGGTGTGGTCCCAGTTCTCACTCTCTCCTGTTTGCTTTTCCTTTCACTGTGGAAACAGAGCTCAGAGACAAGGAAGCTCCCACCTGACCCCATTCCAATCCGTTACTGGAAATATCTTAGAGTTAGATGTTAAGAACATCTGCAAGTCCTTAAGCAAATAAGTATGCCTTATGCTCCTCCAGTGGCTTGCAAAGGGTAAGTAAATTAACCTCTGCTTTTAAATAAAATATATTCCTGGAGGCAGAGTGTTAAAATAGGTCATTGTAAAGTATTCCCTATGGAGTATTATTTCAGTTTGTCATTGTCAGAATGTGAAGAGTTTTGACGGTATATACCTGGGAAACCATCGTCATAGTCAAGGTAATGAACATATCCATCACCTCCCAGAAGTTTCTATTTCTTTATGCCCCTTTATAATCCCTCCCTCCCATGCCATTTCCCCCTTCCCCAAGCACTATACACTAGTTTATATTTTCTGCTGTTTTATAGAAATGTAATCATAGAGTATGTTCTTTTTGCTGTCTAGATTCTTCCAATCAAACAATTATTTTGATATTCATCCATATCATGGCATAGGTTAACAGTTATTCCTTTTTATTGCTGAACATAATTCCATTGTATGGATACATGACAGTTTGCTTATCCCTTCATCTGTTGGTGAATATTTGGGTTTCTACTGTTTGGCACTACAAATAAAGCTGCAATGAACATTAATATGCAAGTCTGTATGGATGTGTATTTCCTTTTCTCTTGGGTAAATACCTAAGGAATGGAGTGGCTGAATCATATGGTAGGTATATAGTTAGTTTAAGAAGTTGCTAAGTGTTTTCCAAAGTGGTTGTACATTGTACCAGTACATGTTCCCACCAGCCGTGTATGAGCATTCCAGTTCTTCCTTTCCAATCTGAATGCCCCCCCCCCTTTTTTTTTTTTTTGCTTTGCTGCTCTTGCTTGAACCTCCAGTATAATACTAAAAGAGAACAGGTAAGAGCAGACATTCTTGTATGGTTGGGAAAGCTTGGGAAAGGTTTTGATCTTTCATCATTAGCTATGATGTTAGCCTGTAGGTTTTTTGTGGATGCCCTTTGTCATGTTCAGGAAGTTCCCTTCTAGTTTGCTGAGAGTTTTTATCAGGAATGGATGTTAGGTTTTGTAAAATGCTCTTTCTGTATCTATTGATATAATCCTGTAATTTTTCTTCTTTAATATGGTAGATTACATCAATTAATTTTTGAATGTTAAATCAGCCTTGCATTCCCAGGATAAACTCAACTTGCTTATTATGTATTCATTTTATATATTGCTGGTATTGATTTATTATTTTTTATTAAAATATTATTTTGCATCAATATTTATAAGAGATATTGGTCTGAGAGAGATTGGTCTGAGGTTTTCTTGTAATGGCTTTGTCAGATTTTGGTGTCAGAGTAATGCTGGCTTCATAGAATGAATTGAGAATTATTCTCTCTTCCTCAGTTTCCTCCCCACTTCCTTCCTCCCCCTCCCCCTTTCTCCCCTCCTTCCTCTCCCTTCCCCTCTTCCTTCCCTCCTTCCCCCCTTCCTCTTCATTTTCTGTCTACTTCTATCAAGAAGAGTTTTTCGTCCTTGACTATTTGGTAGAGTTTACCAGTGAAGCCACCTGGACCTTGAGTTTTCCTTGTGGGAAGGTTTTAACTATAATTTTAATTTCTTTAGTAGTTATAGGAATATTTAGGTGGTTTTTTCCTTCTTTGGTAGTTTGTCTTCCTAGGAATTTGTCCATTTAATCTAAGTTGTCAAATTATTAGTTATCATATTTCTTTATTCCTTTAATATCTGTAGAATTTGTAGTGACATCACCCTTTCTCATTTCTGATAGTTAATGTGCATGTCTTCTCTCTTTTTTTTCCCCCTGGTCAGTCTGGCTAGAAGTTTATCAATTTTATCGATCTTCTCGAAGAATTAGCTTTTGGTTTTATTATTTTCTTTGTTTTCTATTTCATTGATTTCTACTTTGATCTTTATTATTTCCTGTCTTCTGCTTGCTTTGGGTTTAATTCACTCTTCTTCTTGCAGTCATTGATTTGAGACCTTTGTTCTTTTCTAGTATAGGCATTTCTTCCAAGTGCTACTTTAGCAGCATCTCACCAATTATGACCTTGTGTTTTTTATTTTTATTCAGTTGAAAATGCTTTTGAATTTCCCTTTCGATTTCTTCTTTGACCCTTGTGTTATTTAGGAATGTGTTGTTTAATTGCCACATATTTGTGAATTTCCCAAATTCTCTTGTTATTGAGTTCTACTTTCATTGTGTTCGGAAAAGATACTTTGTATGACTTAAATATTTTTATATTTATCAAGACTTCTATTATGGCCCAGAATATGGTCTCTTTTGGTAAATGTTCTGTGTGCACTGGAAAAGAATGTGTTTTCTGCTGTTGTTAAGTAGTGTTCTATAAACGTCAGTTAGGTTTTGTCGATGGTGGTGTTTTAAGTCTTCTGTGTTCCTTACTCATTTTCTGTCTACTTCTATCAATTATTGAGAGAGGGGTTTTGAAATCTGCCTATAATTGTGGATGTGTCTGTTCCTCCTTACAGTTCTATCAGTTTTGCTTCATGTATTTTGAAGCTTGGTTATTAGGTACATAAATGTTTAGGATTATTATGTCCTTCTGATGAATTGGCCCCTATATTATTATGAAACGACCTTCTTTAGTCCTGGTAATATGGTTTGCTCTGAAATCTACTTTGCCTGATATTATAGACATTACAGCTTTTTTTTTAGTTAATATTAGCATACTTTTGAATTGCAAAGGTGTTTTCATCCTTTGAATTTCAAACTATTCGTGTCTTTCTGTTTAAAGTAGGTCTTTTTCAGGCCACATATAGTTGGGTCTTTCTTTTATCTTCAATTTGATAATCTCTGCCTTTAAATTGGGGTGTTTAGACCTTTTACATTTTATATAATTAATATAATTAGGTTTAAATCTATCATCTTGATAAGTGTTTTTTCTTTGTCCCATTTGTTCTTTGTTCTCTTTTTCCTCTTTTTTTGGTTGAATTGAGTACTTTATAGGATTCCATTTTATGTCCTATGTTTACATATTAACTATAATTCTTCATTTTGTTATTTTGCTGATTGCTTTACGTCTACTTTCAAATAAGTTTATGCTGCTTCATATGTAGCATAAGAACTTTATAATAGTAGACTACCACTTGTCCGCTCCCAGCCTTTATGCTATTGTTGTCATCTATTTTATGTTTACATATGTTATAAACTCCACAATACATTGTTTTTATTCTTGTGTAAAAAGTCAATTACCTTTCAAGGATAATGATAATAATGCCTTAGTATCCTATGAAAGCACTTCCTGATCCACTCACTGCCTCAACCTCAACCTCTCTGGCCTCATATTCCATCATTTTCACTATCCCCTTTGATCCAGCCATACTGACCTCTAGCAGTGTGCTACTCTTTCCTTCTTCCGTTTCATCTCTCTTTCCCCCTACCCGCTTTCCTGCTGAGTGAAATTGATCCTTTTCTGAGCTTTTATCACTTTGTGTACACATCATTATTATAGCATTTATCAGGCTATAGTATAATGGTGATTTTTCTGTATAGTATCTCTCATGAGTCATGGCCTGCTTATAGGCAGGAACTGTGTCCAGTTATACCTCGAACCCTAACAATAGAGGGCACTCAGTACATAACAAGCTCTAGAAAAGTTTAAATGAAGTGTTTTGAGAACTTGGCTGAATGACAACTTTACTACCTTCATTGTCTCACTTGGACACATCTGTAGCGATGTATGTTCCTGTCATTCCAATGGAATGGAACTTTGGGAAAATCATGAAGATGTGTATTTGTGCTAGATGTGAGCTATTTAATGTTCATGGGAATTAAATACATTGTACACTTTGATATTAACCAAAAGAAAATTAAAATTGATAAGGAATTTGAAACAAGTCTTTTTCCACTTAATTGATGTGGTTCTACTTTTTGTCATCTGTAAAGTAGTTTCCTTTGGAGATGTGTTAGAGGACAGCATTTAGCTTTCATTAGTTTTAAGTTGCAGCAATTTATGAAATGGTAGCTTAGGGTCTTCAGAGTTTAATGTTTTGAATATGATTAATTTATCACCCAGGGAAAATGTTAACTACATGGAAAAGTAATGACAAAATGTAACATATGACGCCTTTTACTTAAAACTTCATTAAGTAGCAAATCAGAATTTTGTTTAAAAAATTGAAATATATTAGAAGACTGTCCATCTGTGTCTTTATTTAAAATAACAATTGCTATAATTCTTCTATTTAAAATTTCTAGAAAACTGGAATCACAAATATATATATGTTTGGAAACTCATGTTAAGATTTATTAAAGCACAAGTCTATGGCAGTGGTTGCTATTTTGGGTTTTTTCTTTCAGTGAAAGATGTCATGTATATCTGCCCATTTATGGGAGCAGTGAGTGGAACCCTGACAGTGACGGACTTTAAGATGTACTTCAAAAGTGTAGAGAGGGTGAGTTTTTAAAAGTGTATTTTATTTTTAAAAACACTTTGGAACACTAGAAGAAAAAGGTAAAAAATCTCCTAAAATCCCATCACCCTGAGATAGCCAAAGGTTGGGTTTTAAGGTGTGCACATTTGCAAACAGATTTTGTATCTTGAAAAAAAGGCTGTTAAGGTACCACTTAACTTGAAGGGAAAATTTCATTGTACTCTCAATATATACTTCCTAATGCATGCTATAAATCAGACTTCAGTATATTAGCTGGGACACAGAGGAAATGCAAAGTAAACAAACATGTTTTGTAACCCAGCAAAGACTTAAGATATGAAAACTCAGTTGACTGATAGGCGTTAATTTTAAACCTAGGATCCACATTTCATCCTTGATGTTCCCCTTGGAGTGATCAGCAGAGTTGAGAAGATTGGAGCACAGAGCCATGGAGATAATTCTTGTGGCATAGAGATCGTGTGCAAGGTATAGTACAAACACCAGTGAAAGCTAAAAGGGGATGATAGGCTCAGAACTTTTTCTGACTCATTCTTCATGGTCTTTGGACAGTGGATTAATTTGTGCTGTTAGTAACTTGCATGCTTTCAGGACAGTGACCTCTTCAAATCTCATATCAACAAATTCAAACCATTGTGTAACCCCTTGAAGTAAGCCTTTTATTTTCTTTTGAAGTATAGTCATCCCTCAGCATCCATGGGGGATTGGTTCCAGGACCCCCTCACCCCCGGCATATGCCAAAATTCACGAATGTTTACGTCCCTTATATAAAATGGTATAGTGTTTGCATATAGCCTACATACATTCTCCTGTATACTTTAAATCATCTTAGATTACTTATAATACTTAATACAATGTAAATGCTAGCTAAATAGTTGTTATACTGTATTGTTTAGGGAATAATGACAAGAAAAAAGTGTATGCATGCTCAGTACAGATGCAGCCATTCATTCTTTTCCAAATATTTTCCATCTATGGTTGTTTGACTCCATGTATGTGGAACCCATGGATACAGAGGGCTGACTATTTTTCTAAATAACCTGGACATATAACGTAAGTGCTGACATTATTTGTTACATCTCAGAGAAATCAAGTGGAAAGCAGAGACCAATATATTTTTCCAGTTTGTTGTTTTAAGACTATTCTTCAGAACAGTGGCTGATCAAAGACTCCCTAAAGGGACAGCAATGTTTTATAAATTCTGTGATTAAAAATGCAACTAAATTCCTTGGCTATGTTGGAATTTTCATCTTGAGCTGTACTTATTTTTGATTTTGAACCCTTCCTCCAACAGTTAAGTAGAAATATATATGATTACTTTAATCATGAAATCATTTAAGAAACACTCTTACTGATGTTTTATTCCCAATGACTTTACCTCATGTAATACAATTTACTAAAAACCCTACCTGAAGTACCAGGAAAGATCTTGCCTAAAGAATCAAGTCTCCTTCCAAATTTTGGGTTTGGATTCCTGTTGATCTATTTGCTTTGATCAGATCTATGAGGACAGCGCCCTCTGGTTGATACAAGACTGCACTGGAATCCAGCTTTTCAGAGAACCCTTTGCTCTTCCAGATCATGAATGGCTTACTAGACTCACATTAGGCGCTATGTGGCAGTTGTCTCCTTTGGTAAATTCTAGTTGTCCTTCTCAGGCAGGGTTCCATGTGCAGAACAATGGCAAGCAGTTACAGAACTTAAAGCAGAGGGGAGTGACTTGATCAGTTCTGCAATTTTGAAGTATGTCATTCACCTTCCAAATCTTGAGTAGTTTCCCATTATCCTTAGGCTAAAGGAAAACTCCTTATCAAGACCCCATGTGTCTGAGCCTGACTTATTTCCTTTGCAGCCTCATCTTGAGCTGCCTGCCCTCTTCTCATTCTTGCCATCCCAGTCATGTTGGCTTTCCTGTAGTTGCTCATACTCATCTCATACCCTCTCTTTCCCCCTGCCACACACACACCAGGATCTTTGCACATGCTCTGTCTTTGCTTGTAATGCTTCTCTTTCTAGGCAATCCTAAATAGTAAGTCAGCTCAGTTAGCTACTGAGGTATATGTGTGTAGCCAGCGTAGCTTGGAGGGAGAGCAAGTCAGGAAATTATGTTACTTAGGCAGGTGTCCTGTAGCTGTTTTACAAAGATATTTTTATGGCTGCGGTGAGCATTTTCTAACAACTCCTTTAAATGTTCTCTAGCCTAGAATTACTAAGGCCATGCCTGCCAACCCTCTCAGCTCATGCCTAAGAACCTTGCAAGGTATAGGGTTAATTGATTTTAACAGGTCATACATAATTCAAGAGGTACAAAAGCTGTATATGGTAAAAAATAAATCTCCCTCCACTCAACACCCAGCCACCCTGTTCCACTCCTTTTAGGCACCCACTGTTACCAATTTCTAATGTACCCCTCCAAAGATACACTAAAGACCATACATGTATATGTGTGTAGTCTTTCCTTGAAAATATAAATAGTAGTATATCATATATACTATTCTACTCCTTTCTTTTTTTCCTTAACAATACATCTTGGAACTTCTTTATGTCAATACATATAAGAGCTGCTGCTTGTTTTTAACAGCTCTTTAAGATTCCATTAGCTGTACTGTAGTTTACCTTAGCTGGCCCCTATTGATGGACATTTAGGTTATTTCCATTCTTTTGCTGTTATAAATAATATAACAATAACTTCACTTCTCAAATTGCTTTTGCTTTAGTTTGTTGTCATATTTTCAAATTTCATATAATGTTAAAGAAGAATGAGGTTTTGTGTTTAACAGGGGCATAGATTTTAAAACGTTGAGAGGTACTTCTCAAAACACTGTCCCGGGAAGAAACCATACCATCAGAGCTGGCCTTAGGGGAATCATTCCTGCTGACTTGTGCTTGGGTTTTTGGCCTTCAGCTTGCATTGGGGGCAGTTTAAGAAACTGTGGTCTGGAGAAACAGCATTATATGTCTATTAGGATGTTACTGAGGGCACAGTCTACATGATCCAGAGTCCTTTCTGTGAGTGTGCAGGGGAGAAGCGTCTGCCACATTTCTGTTTTATGGATGGTGTGAATTCTATAACTGACTCTTTTGCCAGCTTAAAAAGCACAATTCATTCCTTAGCACACCTTTAGCAAGTAAGTGCACAGGACTTGTTGGCACAACTTTTGTGTATGAGCCTTATTCTTGGTTCGATCTGATGAACTTTTCCCTGCATATGTCCCCTTTGTTCCAGTTTTCTCAATTTCTTTTTTATCTTATTGCAGGTATTGTTGTTAAATTGAATATAGAAGATAGAATATAAAATGAGAAATGAATAAAAATATTTACTGATCTATGGTATGGTATCTGGCTCCTAGGTGCTCAATATATGTTGAGTAACTGAGTTTTGCTAATTGTTTAACAGGATATGAGGAACTTACGACTTGCTTACAAACAGGAAGAACAGAGTAAACTAGGGATATTCGAAAACCTCAACAAACATGCATTTCCCCTTTCCAATGGGCAGGTAAATACACCAAAGTAAACCTTTTTTTGCATGTATTTGTGGGGGGTGGGTTCCCAAATTTTATGTTTAATTGTTTTTCCAGAGGTTTTCTTTATCTCTTTTTTTCCTCTATTGGTAACTAATATTAGAATATTTGGAATATTTCAGTTCTGTGCAGTGATTAAGAAAAGCTGCTAATTTGTTGCTTCAAAATTTACAGAAAATAGAAATCTTAATACATTAAGCTCTTACCAGAATTAAAAGCTTTAATATTGAGTATATGATGTAAAAAAGAGATACTGACATGTATTTTGTGGTTTTTATATCCAGGCACTATTTGCATTCAACTATAAAGAAAAATTTCCAATTAATGGCTGGAAAGTTTATGATCCAGTATCTGAATATAAGAGACAGGTAAAGTATGTTGCTTATCAAACTGAAAATAATAGGTTGAGCATCTTTTTCTTTTCTGGAAGGCTACAAATACAGTGGTGGAGAAGAAACTTTGTCAAGCAAGTTGCGCATAGGTGTAACTTCTCCAGCTTGTTAGGTTCTCCATCTCCTGGAGGCCTTCTTCTCCCAATACCAAACCTTCAACTCTGTCACTCTTTGCTCATCTTGTTTCCAGAGGGCAAGTGAGACTCAAGGACAGGGGTTTAAAAACTAAATCTGCCAGATGGCTTTTATTAGATGTACTGGTAAGGAGTTGATGAGTAAGGATCCAAACAACTGACTTAAGTTAGAATTGAAGCATATGTTGTGACTACATCAGTCTGATATGGTGTTCCTGGGTCTGGGAACCCTTTAGTGCATTGTCAGCTTCAAGTTATTCCAATAAGATCTTATTTTCATGACATTTAACTTTTGTCTTTACCTTATATTTGGTATAATGTTTCATCGCACTTATTTTAGACATTTGTAAGAAACATCTGTGTTTCTAAAGGACTTTCAGGGATGTTTTCAAGAATAAAATTAAACTCCTGGGGGATGGACATGCTTGAAGCTCTGACTCGGGTAGGGCAAAGCAATATCCTCAACATTTGTACCGCCGTAACATGCTGAAATAAAAAATATCAAAAAAAATAAAATAAAGAATAACACTAAACTCATTCTTTATAGAAAATAGGACAAGAAATATATAGACCTGGGATTCTAGTGTATAATTTTCATATTTTAGTATGACTTGGAAATTCTTATGCATCATTAGATTTTTAGAAATATCTGCGAAATGGGTTATACCAGATAAATATATTAACTTTAAGTAACAACAACAAATTATAAATGGATTTTAGTTGAAAATAAGAAATGGATGTGGTTCATACTTAGTGTGTTTTCAAAGTGTAAAAGCATGCTTTTCGCCCTCTTCCTTCCTCTCCAATACCCTGCAGGGCTTGCCAAATGAGAGTTGGAAAATATCCAAAATTAACAGTAATTATGAGTTCTGTGACACCTACCCTGCTGTCATTGTTGTGCCAACTAGTGTAAAAGATGATGACCTTTCAAAAGTGGCAGCCTTTCGAGCAAAAGGCAGAGTCCCTGTAAGTAATAAATACTGTCATTTAGATAGAAACATATACTGTGTTAGATCTAATATGGAAAGATGCAAGACTAAAAAGAATCTAGTGAATAAAAATAGAAAGTAAAAAAATAAGCTTTTAAACCTGAACACATCTTTGCTTCCGAAGAAATACGTAATTATATAAGCAATTTGTTTGTTATGTCTCCCTCTTGTATGATTTCTTGTTACTAAGTGCAAGGATAACTTAAGTCATGCTCTCAAAATGTAGTAGAGAATAACAAAGGAGTAGCAAGAAAGAGTCACCACACTATTGCGTTACCAATTGACATTGCTGTTTTTACCGACTCATCCTAGAGGAGATGTGTCCTTTCTTAGATGCTGAGTGGAATGCTATAGCTGCAAGGGAGGAACACTGTTATGGAAGTAATAGCAGCCAGTGGGGAGTGATGGTTTGAGCCTGGAGTTTGCACCTGGTATAATCCTGAGTCACTTGGACACTGGAGGAAAGTAGGAGTTTTGGTGGCAGAGTTTTAGATTTTATAAGAAACTATATATTCATTTTGTCCTGCCCCTGCCACATATGTTGTTGTCGGGATACAAAGATTTTTTTTTTTTTTTTTTTTTTTTTTTTTTTTTGAGACAGAGTCTCACTCTGTTGCCCTGGCTAGAGTGAGTGCCATGGCGTCAGCCTAGCTCACAGCAACCTCAAACTCCTGGGCTCAAGCGATCCTACTGCCCCAGCCTCCCAAGTAGCTGGGACTACAGGCATGCGCCACCATGCCCGGCTAATTTTTTCTATATATTTTTAGTTGGCCGATTAATTTCTTTCTAATTTTAGTAGAGGCAGGGTCTCGCTCTTGCTCAGGCTGGTTTCGAACTCCTGAGCTCAAACAATCCGCCTGCCTCGGCCTCCCAGAGAGCTCAAAGATGTTTTTTAAATTAGGAGATGATAAAACCAGTCAATCAAATAGGCATGGTGCTAGATTTTAGTAACAGTTTGCCTTAGGTTTTGTTTTGCTTAGAATCATAGATTTTTGGAGGTAGAAGGGAATTTTTAGAGCTCATCTAGTCAGACTTGTTTCAACCTGACCAAAACATTGAGTCCCATGGCCAGTATACTCTGTGATTGGCCTGCCCACTCTCACCTTTGAGGAAAATATGCAGAAGAGATTGTGCTTGAGAAGGGAACTTGTTTTTCCTACCAAGTAATTAGAGCATGCATTGCTTGAAGAACTATGCTAATATTTGTCGCTTAAAAACACTAGGTGTTGTCGTGGATTCATCCAGAAAGTCAGGCAACGATTACCCGTTGCAGCCAGCCACTCGTGGGTCCCAATGATAAACGCTGCAAAGAGGATGAAAAATACTTACAAACAATAATGGACGCTAATGCACAGTCACACAAACTCATCATCTTTGATGCTCGACAAAACAGTGTCGCTGATACCAACAAGGTACTTTTTCGATAGCATTCCAGGAACACAGGATATTTTCATATGTACTGTCTGTAAATCATTATGTGGTTTGACTAACTTGTTGAATTCCTCATCACTGAAGTTAGAACCTTTTGGAGGAGTCCAGAGCTGTTGCTCCCCGGTATATACTCTGTGGGCTATGTTTGGTGTTTCATGGGGGTTGGGATGGTGTCTCTTCTTTGCTTCCCCACAATCCTGTCTGCTGAATCAATTAAGCAAAGACCTGGAAAGAGAATTATCATCTCCAGGATTAAGTATTTTAACAAAATAATTGTGAGGTCCTTGGAAGTCCCTTTAAGAAATATAGTGATTACTTGATTAATTCATACCTGTTCTGAAGCTCTTTTAGAATGGAATCAGACATGTGAAACTGCAAATATACAAAGTTTCCATAAATCACATGGAGCACTGGTACTGTATGTCAGGTGACAACAAGACATGATCTAAACACCTCTGCAAACAGCTCCCATTTGATCTTTGCTGGCTGCAGAGGATAGGGTCCTTTGTATCTAGCAAAAGCTATGAAGTCAAGCCTGCAGTACCTACTATCTGAATAGCAAAGGCTCTGATTTGAATCATTTCTATTTCCCATGAATGACTTTCTGACTATGTTGCTGCAGGCAAGCATTTGGTAGTTCAGAGGACTTTGCCTTCTTCTCAAGTAATTTCAGGTGTTAGAAAGGTGATGACAGCCCTTACCATCTCAGGCCTACTTGTAAAATGATACTTGGGTAGCACAAATCTAATGAGTACCCACTAGGGGCAAGGTGCTGGGGGAAATTCAAAAACAGACCAGTGAGGTGCTATCTGTAGGAGGTGTAAGCTTGATGAACCGGGCGAGCCAGAGGGGCATTGGCTAGCCCTGCATGTGGAGTTAGGTAGGGCTTCACAAAGGAGGTGCCATTTGATCTGGCTTTGCATGGTCAGTGGCATAGATGGGCAGGGCATTCTAAGCAGCATGAGTACCTGTCCAACTGTGTGGCAGTGCATATCATGCGCAAGAGTGGCAAGAAGGAAGATGTCTAAGGGCATGTGGTAATCCCTCTCTCCAGTGTCCCCCTCAGCAGTGCTTGTGAGTCCAGCTTTGTTTCTCTTGTCAGCTTGCTCCTTTTCTTTACTCAATGATTATGCCATCATTGACAACAATCTCGAAAAAGCCAGCCTCCTACCTTTCCCATCTGGCCCTCGGGAGAAGCCATTACCTTCTATAATACTTCAAAGAGCAAACAGGCCATCAGATGTGTACTCAGCCATCTTCTCTCAGTACTAGAGTACCTACGTGGGCTAGACATTCTACTACACACTGGGGATAGCTGTGGCCAACTGTTCAGCTTAGTAGGAGAGACACATATCGAACAAGTAGCTGCACAAAATATCCACATGGCCTTCTGGATCCTTGAGTGCGGCCTTTTGACTGAATCCAAATTTTACAGAACAGATGCTTTCATTAACAGGGGTGCAGCAGAGAAAGATGAAGCTTTTCTTGCCTCCTTTGGTGCCTAAAAAAGAACAAAAATCTTGAAGTCAGAAGGCTGCACGTTCCCCACCCCTGCATGATTGTCTCCTTTCTAAAATGAGAATGACAGTATTACCTACTTCCTAGAGTGGATGTGAAGGTTAAATAAGGAAATACTGTAATAGGCCCAGAACAGTGCCTGTCCTTGAGAAAGCATTTGGTATTGACCTCAGAGTGGCCAGCTACATTCTCGACCTACATGACATCACATCCCTGAGTTTCTCTCCCTCTCCAGCCTGACCTCTCGGTCTCCTTCACTCATTCCTCTTCTCCTTTCCAATCTTTAAATGGCAGTGCTCCTTGAACTTGGTCTGGGGTCCTTTTTGATGCTCTATACAATCTCCCCAGGCCATCTGCTCTGGTAACATAACTTTAAACACTATCTATATGCTGAGTTTGATACCACAGTTTCCATCCTGAGCTGATTCTTCCTAAGGTTGAGACTGAACTTCCATCCCGTTGTATAGTTGACATCTCTACTTGGCTGTTTCCCAGGTCACAAACCCTCAGTATATTGAAACTGGTCAGGGTGGCAGGGTGGTGAGACCCCTTGGCTTTGGAATCAGTTACACATGGGTTTTCTTCCAGGTTCTGCCACTTGGTGCTCTGTACAACCTCAAGCCAGTTACTCAACCTCTCTCTAAGACTCAGATTCCTCTTCTGCAAAATGGGGGATAGCACCAGTGTCTCCTCTCAAAGGTCATGTGAGGATTAAAATTAAGTGAGCATAATTCATGTAAAGGACTTAGCACAGTGGTGGGTACATCCTCAGTATACAGTACACAATGCTGACAAGCCCACCACTCCTGTGGTCAAGGGGCTGCCCAGGTATCTGACCTGGAGGGCAAATGGTGGTGTTAGTTACTGATATGGGGAAGACTGGGAGAGGAACAGGGCAGGGAGGAAGATGGGAGAGAGTTTCCTGAGGCTGTCATACAAATTACCACAAACTTGGTGGCTTACAACACCAGAAGCATATTCTCTCAGTTCTGGAGGCCAGAAGTCCAAAATCTAGCAGGGCTGTGCTCCCTCTTAGGGTTCCAGGGGAGAATCCATTCCTTGCCTCTTCCAGCTTCTGGTGGCTGCCCCAGCATTCCTGGGCTTGTAGCCACATCGCCCTGATCCCTACCTCCATCTTCATGTGGCCCTACCTTCCTCTGTATGTTTCTGTGTCTCCTCCTATCTCTTCTAAGGATACTTGTGATGACGTTTAGGGCCCACTCAAGATAATCTGGGATTATCTCTTCATCTCAAGGTCCTTAATCACATCTGCAAAGGCTATTTTTTTTTCCAAATGAGGTCATGTTCTCAGTTGCCAGGGATTTGATGTGAATGTCATTAGCAGGGGTCCACTTTTCGGCCTACCGTAGGCTTCGTCAGTAAGTCCCCTTTGCTCCCACGTCTGGTGGATCATTACTGTGTCAGTCTCTCTACATCTCTGCATCCTTCCTGTCACTGCCATATCCTAGGGAATTACAAAACATGAGAAAAGCTATATCCATACAGGTGATCTTCAAAATATTCAACAGCGGAAGGGCAGTTGATTGTCTTTTATTTCATGCAGAAGAGATAAAAGCAGGACACAAAATTGCATGTCTAGAATAATTTTAAATGTGGCAGCGTATGTGTCTAGAAAACAGATAAGGCTAATATTTAAGTCCCCATTAGCTTATATATAATATTGTTATATGCAAATAGAGATGGTTTGACTTCTCCCTTCCCAATCTGGATACCTTTCATCTCATCATCTTGCCTGATTTCCTGCAAGAACCTCTAGTACAATGTTGACTTGCAGTGGTGAAAGCAGGCATTCTTGTCTGGTTTATAATCTTAGGGGGAAAGCTTTCAATTTTCCACCATTAGGTATGAGATTAACTGGATTTTTCACCCGTGCCCTTTATGAGGGTATAGGAAGTTCCCTTCTATTCCTAGTTTGTTGAGTGTTTTTATTATGAAAGGGTGTTGGATTTTGTCAAAGGCTTTTTCTGCCTCAATTGAGATGATCATGTATTTTTTTTCTCCATTCTGTTAATGTGGTATAATATATTACATTGGTAGATTTTTGTATGTCGAACCACTGTAGTGGATTGAATGATATCTCTCCAAAATTCATGCCCACCTGGAACTTCAAAATGTGACCTTATTTGGAAATAGGGCCTATGCAGATATAATTAATTAAGATGAGATCATAAGATGAGGAGTAGGCTAGGCCCTAAATCCAGTGACTGGTGTCCTTATAAGAAGGCCATGTAGAGACACAGATACACATGGAAGGAAAATGGTGATGTGACCATAGAGGCAGAGATTTGAGTGATGCAGCTAGAAGATGAGGAATGCCAAGGATTCCAGCAACCACCAGAAATCAGGAAAGAGACATGGAATAGATTCTTCCCTACAACCTCCAGAAGGAACCAACCCTGCCAACACCTTGATCTCAGACTTCCAGCCTACAGAACTGTGAGAGAATCAATTTGTGGTGTTTTAAGCCCCCGAGTTTGTGGTACTTTTTTTTTTTTTAACAGCAGCCCTAGGAAGCTAATACAATCTCATTACATTCCTGGGATATACCACATTGGGTCATGGTGTGTAATCTCCTTAATATGCTACTGGATTTGGTTTTCTAGCATTTTGTTGAAGATGTTTGCATCTATTTTCATAAGGGATATTGGTCTGTAGTTTTCTTGTGATGTCTTTGTCTAGTTTTGGTATCGGGGCATTACCGGTCTCACGGAATGAATTACGATGTAATCTCTCCTCTTCTATTTTTTGGAAGACCCATCCTCTCTTGCCTGAACTACAGCAGTAGCTCTGTCACTGGACTTCTGCCTCACACCCTGCAATCTAGTCTGCACATTATGACCAGAGTGTGATCTTTTAAAAAATTATATTTACTTTTATTATTATTGTAATTGACAAATAAAATTGTATATGTTTATGATGTACAACATGATATTTGAAATTTGTATATGTTGTGGAATGGCTACATCAAGCTAATTAACACTAACATAACCTCCCATACTTATTTTCTGTGGACACTTAAAATCTATTCTCTTAGTAATTTTTTAGTATACACTACATTGTTGTTGACTACAGTCGCCATGTTGTACAGTGACCTTTGAAGCATACAGCTCTGCACATCCCTCAGAGCCTTGAGGCATTGATATCCAGATTCTGAACGGGGCCTCTAAAGCCCTCCACCCATGGCCCTTTCTGTCCTGTCTCACCACACCTCCCAGGTCCATGTCCCAGCTTCATGAGGCTCTTTTCAGTTCCTTAAACACATCCCAGTGTCATCTCAGAGATATGTTGAAGTCCTAACTCCTAGTACCTGTGAACGTGACCCTATTTCAAAATAGGGTCTTTGCAAATGTAATCAAGTTAAGTTGAGGTCATATTAGCGTGGGCCCTAATCATAAGAAGAAGAGAAGAGACAGACACAGATTGAGTGGAGATGGAGGCAGAGATTAGAGTGATGTGTCTATAAGCTAGGAATGCCTGGGGCTCCCAGAACCAGGGAGAGCCAAGGAAGGATCCTCCCCTGAGGTTTCTGTGGGAGTATAGCCCTGCCAACACTTTGATTTCAGTCTTCAGCCTTCAGATCTGTGAGAGAATACATTTCTGTTGTTTTAAGCCACCCACTCTGTGGTACTTTATTCTGGCAGCCCTAGGAAACTCATACAAGGATATAGGAGGTTTATTAACAGATGAATTTATTGCTTCTTTAGAAATCTATGTCTGGTAGCACTAAAAAGAGTAGAAAAGTTAACTCCAGATAAAGTGATGCGTATCTTTTGTCTTTCACAGGCAAAGGGTGGAGGATATGAAAGTGAAAGTGCTTACCCAAACGCAGAACTCGTGTTCTTGGAGATCCACAACATTCACGTGATGAGAGAGTCGCTACGTAAATTAAAAGAGATAGTGTACCCTTCGATTGATGAGGCACGGTGGCTGTCCAACGTGGATGGGACACATTGGCTGGAATATATAAGGGTAAAGAGGTCCAATATTTCATATGCTTTCCGGTTGACTTCTGTCTATGCCATAAACATCTATATCTCCAAGTGGTTTCTAAATGTTGCAAATAAGTGCCTTTTTGCTATGTGGGTGAGCTTCTATAGTTTCCATAGGCAGCAGCAGGGTCTGTGTAAAGGGCTTTTGTGACATAGTGAAAAGAGGAGGATAGTGCTTCTCTCTTGTCAGGTTTTAAAGAACTTTGTGGCCCTTTAATAAGACCCTATTTACTGAGGTCTTTTTTAGTGTAAGTTTTTTTTTTTTTTCACAAATATGCTAATATTTCCTAGTGATTCTCAATTGATTTCATGGCAGTCTCATTTGGTTTATCGACCAGAACTTCCAAAGTTCTCCGCAGAATTATTTTATGCTGTAGTCAGAGTTAAACATAGCCTGGTCTAATATGCCTTCTTTTCTGAAGATGCTTCTGGCTGGGGCAGTAAGAATTGCTGATAAAATAGAATCTGGGAAAACCTCCGTGGTGGTACATTGCAGTGACGGTTGGGACCGAACAGCCCAGCTCACGTCTCTGGCTATGCTGATGTTGGACAGTTATTACCGGACTATTAAAGGATTTGAAGCTCTCATAGAAAAGGAGTGGATAAGCTTTGGACATAGGTTTGCACTGGTAAGTTCAGACAGTGAAGTTTGTGCTTGACTGTTTGCTCTGTCACATACATGTGCATGTCATGTGTGATGCACAAAAGCGTGCACACACACATGTGCAGGCTTTCTCCTATGTATCAGACCCAAATGGCCATAATAGAATACATGGACCTCAGCATTGTATGTTCCTGGTAAGGAGTTTTGAGGTTTTTTTGTTTTTTTAGTATAGTTTTTTAACATAATTGAAGTAAAATGTACTTAACATAGAATTAACCATTTTAAAATGCTCAATTCAGTGTCTTTTAATGCACTCACAATGCTATATAACCATCACCTCTGTCTAGTCCCGAAACATATTCATCACCCCAAAAGGAAACCCTGTACCCATCAAGCAGTCTCTCCCTATTTCTCCTTCCCCTCTAGCCCCTTACAACCACTAATCTGCTTTCTGTCTCTATGTAATTTTGCCTTTGCTAGGTACCTCATATAAGTCGAATTATATAATATTTCTCCTCCCATGGCTGGATTATTTCACTAAGCATAACATTTTCAAGGTTCATCCATGTTGTAACATATGTCAAATTTTCATTTTTCGTAGCTGAATAGTATTCCCCTGTGTGCATACACCCCATTTTGTTTATCCATTCATCTGTTGATGGACACTTGGGTTGTTTTCACCTTGGGCTATTGTGGACAATACTGCTATGAACATTGGTATACAACTTTTTGCCACAACAAGGCCACAGATTGAGTGGTTTAAACAACAGAAATTTATTTTCTCACAGTTCTGGAGGTTGAAAGTCCAAGATCAAGGTGCCAGCAGGGTTAATTTCTCCTGAGGCCTCCTCTCCTTGGCTTGCAGATGGCCTCCCTCTTGCTCCCTCTTCACAGGGTCTTTCCTCTGTGCATGCACCTCTGGGGTCTTTCTGTGTGTGCATATGTCCTCATCTCATGAGGTCAGATTGAGCTAGGGCCCCTTTAATGGCCTCATTTTAACTTAATCCCCTTTGTAAAGGCCCTATCTCCAAATAGAGTTACATTTCTCAGGTACTGGAAGTTAGAGCTTCAATTTGCAGGGGCACAATTCAGCCTGTAACATCCTGCTTTCAATGTAGGGGGTGGAGAGCCTAAAAGAAGCCCTCCTAGAGGGAGTGAAGGGGTGAGTCCACAGCCTCTGAGCTGCATGCCTTCTGGGAGCTCTTGGGAGACCCCTGGACACCTTCCTTCACCTCTCTTGCCTTGATTTCTTCCTCTCGGAAACAGGGTGTTGCATGGGGGAAATGAGTTTGTACGTGTCTAGTGCTTAGGACAGTGCCTGGCCCATGCTGGGTAACAAACTCCTTTGTTTCTTCCCCATCAGTAAAAGGTGGGCTCAGTAGGGAGGAGGGAGTGTGGAATCTTTCCAGATGTTTGCACCTGGCCAGCTCTGAAGATTCAGAGGCCATTCTCTTCTACCTTTTCTCCGCAAACTGTATGTCCTAGGGGAGAGAAAGCTGGGCAGGGTGCTTTTCCAGAGGGACAGTGGTAAAGGCTGCTTTACCACAGAGCACCGTGGGCACACCCTGATACATGCGCCCCCCCTGACTTGGGGCACATGCATCAGGGCATGCCCATGGTGCTCTGCTCCCACCCCTACTTGCTGATGCCGGGGCTCACCACCATGGCCCCAGTGAGGACATGACCGTAAGAGTCACCATGGCCTCAGTTTACTGAGCACCACTATGTGCCTGGCACTGTTACATGGATCATCTTGTTTAATCCTGATAGGCAGGTACTGTCATTGACGGACAAGGAAACCAAGGTTGCAAGAGTGTGGGTTATCTTCCCAAGATCACACAGCTAATTAGGGTGGACCAGCATTTAAACAGTGATTTCAAGTCTGCAGCCACCTACCTGCTGGGTCCCTGTACTTTCCCTTACCTCAAGTTCTGTGAATGAGCCAATGCCTGCCCTTGCCCACTTGCCTCCATCATCTATGCCATGGACCTTTCTGACTGTTCTTCCCTCTATCCTGCCTCCGTGACCCTCCCCTAGATGGTTCCCATTGGTATGGAAATGTGCTATTATACCCTCAAAACCCTCTTGACCCCACAACCCCCTCCAGCTATCAATTATTTATCTGTTCCTCTTTATGACAGAGCTCTAAACTGTTGTCTGCATTCACTATCATCATTTCCCTCGATCTGGTCTTGGACCCGCTTCAGCCAGGCTTCCTTCTCGCAGTGCCCCCAACAACTGGTCTTGTCACAGTCACCAATGACTGCCACTTTGCCAAGTCCTTCTCTTATTTAGCCCAAGCATTTGATGATGTTGACTCTTCCTTTCTTCCAAACACTTTGTTCATTAGGCTTTTCGGGATCTACAACTTTTTGAATTTGCTCCTAGTTTCAGGTCCTCCCTCATCTCCCCAACCTCTTAATGTTGGAGTGCCCCAGGGTCAGTCCTGGGATCATTTTTCTTCTTTGTGCTTAATCCCTTAGCAATGGCAGCCAGTCCTACGACTTGAAATGCATGCATTTCAAATCTTTTGTCTCCTCTCCATTGCCACTGATGCCTCCTTAATTCAGGCTTCACCAACTCCCTTAGGCAATCTCCTAAGTAGCCTTTCTGTGACCTATTCCCATACAATCTGTCATCCCTACTGCAGCCAGATCTGATGCTGCCACTCCACAGTGTGAATCCCTCAGGGCCTTTCTGTGGCCCATGGGATTTATGGGCAAACTCCTCAGCTTGGCACTCAAAGCCCTTGGTGATCTGGCCCTTATCCACCTCTCCAGCCTCATCTCTTACCTTACTCCCCTTGCCCCATCCTCTAAGGCTCAGCCGTGCCCAGCTACTTATGGCTCCCCTGGTGTCCTCTGCCACATTCCCACTGCTGATAGTAAATTCCTGGCTACCCAGGAAGCAGGTACCTCCCTGTCCTTCAAAGTTTATCTCAAGGGACTTCCTTCGTGACTATGACTTTCCCTCCCCATTCCCTCCTCCACCCCATCCTAGGATGGCTCACTCATTCCTTTATGCCCCCACTGTACCCACTGCACCCTCAGAAACCCTTGGAACACTTCATTGCCCTCATTCTTTACATGTTTTTTTCCTCTTGACTAAACCACAAATGAATTATTCATCGAGCATAAGTACAGTGTCTCATTTGTCTTGGTACCCTAGGTGCCTAGTCAAGGACCTGGCCTTTACCAGACAGCACGAAGATGCCCGAAATTCCAAGGGCCAGGCATGATGCCTTGCACATGCCATAGGAGTTCAATGGCTATTTGTTAAAGAATGGATTCTAAATTGTGAATCATCAGTGCAAAACTGTTCCCTAGGTGCCTTAATTACTGACAAGCAGGTTCTTCAAGTTATTTTACAGAGGGGAAGTACAGAAATAAAGCAACACATGCAGTCACTGTGGAAAACAGTATGACAGTTCCTCAACAAATTAAACGTAGAATTACCACATGATCTAGCAATTCCACTTATGAGTATATATACTCAAAAGAAGTGAAAGCAGCAGCTCTAACGGATATCTGTACATCATTGTTCATGGCAGCAGCATTCACAATAGCCCAAAGGTAGAAGCAACCCAAGTGGCCATCGACGCACGAGTGGATAAACTCACTGTGGTCTGTGTATGCAGTCGTGTGTTGTGTAATGATGAGGATCCATTCTGAGAAATGAGTTGTTAGATGATCTCGTTGCTGTGCGAACATCACGGAGTGCACTTACAGAAACCTAGATGGTACAGCCCTACTGTACGCCTAGGCTATATGTTATAGCCTGTTGTTCCTATGCTACACACTGTACGTCATGTTACTGTACTGAACACTGTAAGCAACTGTAACACAATGGTAAGTATTTCTATATCTCAAGATAGCTAAACAGAGAAGGTACAGGAAAAATACTGTATTCTAGTCTTACGGAATCACCGTTGTAAATGCAGTCTATTATTGACTGAAACGTCATTATGTGGTGAATGGCTGTACAATGGAATATTATTCAGTCTTAAAAAGAAATTCTGACGTGCTACAACATAGATGAACCTTGAAAACATTATGCTCAGAGAAATAAGCCAGCCACAAAAGGGTAAATATTGTATATTTCCACTTATATGAAGAACCTAGAACAATCAAATGCATAGAGGCAGAAAGTAGAATGAATGGTCATTGCCAGGAGCTGTGGGGAGGTGGAACCAGAAGTTAGTCATTAACAGGTGTAAAGTTTCCATTTGGGAAGGTGAAAAAGTTCTGGAGATGGATGGTAGTGATGGTTGCATAATACATGAGTGTGCTTAATGCCATTGAACTGTACACTTGAAAATGGTTAAGTTGGTAAATTTTGTTACGTATATTTCACCATAATTAAATTTTTTAAAAGGCAATACACTGTTAATTTAAGATGCTAATGTTGATTTGGTCATTTTCTTATTTTTGTGTCTTTACAGGTGGCAATTTCACAGATATATTTTGCTCTTTCTATGTGGTGATCATATTGTATCTTCATAATGTCTTTTTTCTTCATCCTTTTGCTTAGTAGATTATTTGAAGCTTCTCTTAGAATGGTCACTCTTTAGCTATCTCTTTACTTGGGGCATTTTCAGTGTTTTTGGCAATCCTGTTTATGTGTTTGAGAATACTGTCTTTTAGCTTTTAGCATGAATCTATTACTTTCTTATCAAAAGGTATGAAATACAATACTGGACTACCTTGAGCAAGGACCTCACTCCATTACCATTCAAGATTGAGACTTTGGGGTTCTTCGAGTCATGTAGAATTGGTTAAAACTCATAGATTGTTAATCATTATTTTGATTGTCAGACTTCCTGACATTTCTGAAAAATGTGAAGAAAAATGTTTTTATACTCATGGAGAAAATGGTATTCATAATGTGCTTTATGAGCTGCAAATTAGTACATACCGTTCACTTGGTGTGGTGGCTGGTCTTGACCCCACCATTTGAACTAAAAAGTTTGCTAGCCAGTTACTTATAATTTCTTGATATAAACTATATTAAAGAGAAGTTATAAAATAGTCAACATGTCAAAATACTATATAGTAAACTGAAATTTTGTTTCCTAAAAGTAATGGAAGTCAATTTAATCCAATGACATTTTTGGGTGCCTATTATATACCAGGAATTCTATGAGGCCTCATGAGATGTGATTCTTGCCACCAGGCAATTTAAAGTGACTTTTGAGAGGACCGTAGCATACATTAAAACGTCTAACCTTTTGCTGCTTTTCAGCGAGTGGGCCACGGTAATGACAACCATGCTGACGCCGACCGCTCTCCTATATTTCTTCAGTTTATTGATTGTGTTTGGCAAATGACAAGACAGGTGAGAGATTTCAAGTGTATTTCTGACCTATGTAGTCTTTGATTTAAATACATCTTTAAGATTAGATAAACTTTCATTGCTGTTTCATTCAAAATGAATGCATATGTGTAAAATATGACCCTTTATGTTATTTACTACAATTTGATTCTAATTCACTTGGCAATATATGCAGAAAATCAGAAACAGTCAATTTCACACCAAGTTACTTGTCTCCGCAATGCTTCTTGTCAATCATCTTGTCTACCAGCTTTGGGAACCAAGGCCCTCCTCCTCAGCAGATTCTGCTTCTATCACTCCAGTTTGTCAGGTTAAGGAAACAGTCTCCTGCTGAGCAGTTAAGCTAAGATGTGGCCAGATGTTAGCAATGAGGATGTGAATGAACTGCTAGTCAATGGGATTAGACCAGGGAATCCAGGGATTTCCACACTCCGCCCCAGGCCACAGCCCCTCCCATGCCAAGGGAAATGAGTATTCAAGAACCAGTGGCGGATAAGAAGCTACTAGCACTTCATCGTTAGCTGGTGCTTAGTTCCCAAACCCCAATGCACAGAGCACCGTAAGCAAGGGAGCCATACATTGATCCCCTTAAAGCAGTCAGGCCTGACAGCTTTAGTTCCAAGTAGTCCATGGGGCCCAGGCTGTTTTTTCCCTCATCTCCAACATCCAAACCTGAGTTTGGGGTCTTACCCTTGTGATACGAGATACTGCCAGGGAAATGGACTTGGAACCAGAAGGAGGGAGGAGGCAAAGGAGAAAGTCGTTTCCCGCAGTGTCTGCTGCCCAGCCTGGCTGAGGGGGTTATGGGGAAAAGAATAAGTTTAGGGGGCTGAGAACCAGGGTCTGGGGCCTCTCCTTCCTAGTAATTTACCAGGAGCTCTGGCTGTGGCTGCTTCTGTCATGGGGAAGGGAACAGAGACCTGCTGGTGATCTGTGGGGATTGTACCAAGAGCCATGATGCTCCTGATTGATCCTCCTCGTAGCCTTATCACAGTCACCCTAGGGCCTTTGTAGAGGACATCTGCCTCCTCACTGCAGAAAGTCTGTGAAATAGCAGTCCTGTTTCCCCACCGTGAGCTACTGTTACTGATGGCAGTGTGTGTGGTGGGGCAGAAAGAACATTGACAACCACCACACTGTCTGTGCCGCCCCCTCTACCTCAGCTGGGCCTGTTCCCCAGCAGCTCTGCCCTGAGGAGGACCTGGAGGGCCCGGAGCCATGGCTGTCCACCTTGAGTGCATACTGTCAGCACCTGGGAACTTTTGGAGCGCCTTCTTCCTGTGGGCCTAGGGAGAGGCTTAGGTGTGTGTAAAAAGTTCCCCGGGTGATTCAGATGTTCAAGTGAGTTTGAAGACCAGTGATCTAGACTGGTGCTCCAAGTGTGGTCCTGGGACCTGCAGCCTCAGCACCCCCTGGGAACTTGTTAGATACGCTAATTTACAGGCCCCATTGCAGGACCTGCTGGTGCTCTCGGTGGGGAGGCCCAGCACTCTGGTTTCACAAGCCCTTGAGGGGATCCTGATGTATGCTGAACTTTGAGATTCAACTTTCAGCATCAGTGTTGCTCTAGACCAACACTGTTCTAACATTAATGAGCAGATGAATCTGGGGTTCTTGTTGAAATGCAGATTCTGATTCAGTGAGTCTGGGGTGAGCCGGAGATGTTGCATTTCTGACAAGCTCCCAGGTGATGCTGCTGGTTCACAGACCACACTTTGAGTGCCAAGGGGTCTAGACAGCACAGACTACCTTCAGAAATAAGAATCAAAGGGAGGGGGGTTCTGAGTAGCCAAAGTAGGTTCCGCAGAGTCCTCAGGCCCTCGCTCAGAACTTATACTTACTTTTAGACCCAGCTTTAAGAAACTGATTGTGGTCTCACACTATCTGATTGCCAGGTCACAGCTGATTAAACGCAGCCAGTTAGAGAGCTGGCCCGGGTCAGAGGGCGTGGTCCTAGAGGTAGGCATGGCAGCGGTTCAAGTGAAAGTTAACAGCAAACATATACTCAAAAGGCATGGAGGCTGGCCAGAAGCCTTACTGTTTTATAGTGCCATGCACTATTGCCATTTGTATTGACGTTACACCAATAACACAATTAAATGATTGTTACATTCAGGTTATTAAGACAAGAAAGTATGGGATACATGTTAGAAAAATTGCATAAAAAGGTCGAACACAAAAAATAATTCCAGTGCTTCTAAAGGGATAAGCATCATTTTTGAAGATGCAAAACAGCTTTATCTCTCCAAAATGCCCAGATTAAATGTGTGTATTTTTTAACATCTTCAAACTGACTTCCATTCTTCATTTTGCTTAGTGCCTATTTTTATGTCAAAGGTATGTCATTTTTGTACCGTTTATTGCATTTTAAGAAAAAAAAGGAGTTTGAATTAGAACATTTCAGATGTCGCTCACAGCTCTAAGATTCTGTCCATGAAATGTGTGTATAATTTCTTTTAAAATAACATTGTTAATGCTTTAGAAGCAGAGACATTAATGATCAGTCTTTAATTATCAGTTAAGTGAATGAGATAAGTAGTGGGCTAGTAAAAGATTCATTCATGTAAAAGATTATTTTTAGGTTGCCTACTGCTAAATTGAGTAAACTAAGTCAGTGTAAAGTTGTCAGAAATATCAGAATAAAATGAACTAGTTAGTATGTAGACAAACTGATAGGAAGGGAAAAAATAAATGAAGGAATATTTTGAGAAAAGTCCCAAAGACATTCTATCATATCCATAGTTTAACAGAATCTTTACCCTTTGAGATAGGTTTAATAGTCATTGATATTTTTGTTCTGCAAGAGTTGTAGAATTTTATTATAGATTACTGTAGATTTTTGGGGACTATACTTTTTAGGGAAATGGTACAGTTTCCAGGAGAAGAGGCCAAAACAAACTATGAACTGCAGAGACTTAGTCTTTTATTTTTATTACTCTAGCTGCTACTGTTTTCCCCCTGAGCTGTTTTCTGAGTTGAGTTTAATGCCATGATGCCCTTTGAAAGTGTGAATGGCAGTCTTGACCCACCATCAGTATGTGGAGTCTTTGTTTTCCAGTGCTGATGGGCGTGGACTGAGCCCTGCCCACTTTGACCCTCCCATATCAGGTACCCAGTTGGCCAGAATAAGGCTTGTAGTCAGTGGCACTAGAACACACCCACACAAGCGCCCAGATCTAGAATGCAGGTTTAGGGGCTAGGAATAGAGACTGATTGTCTTAGTCTGTTTGGGATGCTAGAGCAAAATACCATAAACTGGGTGGTTCATAAACAACAGAAATTTATTTCTCATAGTTCTGGAGGTTGAGAAGTCCAAGGTCGAGGTACCAGCAGATTTGGTGTCTGGTGAGGGCTAACTTCCTGGTTCACAGGTGGCTGTCTTGTCACTGTGTCTTCATATGGCAGAAGGGACAGGGGAGCTCTCTTGGGCCTCTTTTATAAGGCCACTAATCCCATTCATGAGGCCTCTACCTTCATGACCTAATTACCTCCCAAAGGCACCACCTCCTAATACCATCACCTTGGGGGTTAGGATTTTAACATATGAATTTTGGAGGGACACAGTTAGTTCATAGCACTCATGACTTATAAAATATGTCAATAAATTGCTGTCTTGTTAGTAAATGTTTGTTTTTAAACGTTTGAAAATATAGGACAAAACCCTAGGTCTTTCATTCCTATTCTTGATTTAATAAAGCTTCAATATACATAAATGTTATATATCTGCTTAAAATTCATAAATTCTGTGTTGCCAAT
Source organism: Propithecus coquereli (assembly GCF_000956105.1). Taxonomy (NCBI): domain Eukaryota; kingdom Metazoa; phylum Chordata; class Mammalia; order Primates; family Indriidae; genus Propithecus; species Propithecus coquereli. Next base: position 1,224,842 of record NW_012151763.1, read on the forward strand.
AATTTATGAATAGGGCATAACTAAGCATAGAAAAATGCTGGGAAATGCAGACATAGTGTGCTTGGCCTTTTAAAAGATAGCCATTTGGAATGTGAGGCCACTGTGGGAGTTGCAAAGGGCAATCTTAAAGGCTCCAGGAGAGGATTAACCAGTACCTGTCATTAGCATTTCAGCCAGAGATGTTACACCATTGACTTAGTTCATCTAAGAACAAGAATGCTAGTAAGAACCACCACCAGAGCTAGTTTCCAGGGCTTTCTGAAAGTGATATTCTGATGGGGCTCCTTAGAACAGAGTTGTGTGCCTCTGTGAGAGTAATCCTTAAGACGGGGAGGGAGGCAAATCTTAATCCAATGTATCTGAGCAGAATTCCTTAAGTTAGCCTGGTGAGGAAAAGAACAATTTCAGGTAGAGTTTGGACAGCCCTGGGCTGACCATTGTTTCTCATTGAAAAGTCTGTTGCCAGTCTTTAAAGTAGTAAAGCTAAGTTAAAAAATAAACTTGTCTGTCAGTAATAATCCACATTGTCACTCAAGAGATGTCAGGATTAGTCATGACAGTGTACACACATCACTCTGATATAAGTCTGTAAAGTAAACTGACCTACATAAAAACATGCTGGGTAGTTGTATTTGGTTTTGTTCTAATTGGTTTTGCTTCATTTAGTAGGTGATGAATATTTCACTATGTTTTTATTTTTATTTATTTATTTATTTTGAGACAGAGTCTCACTCTTTTTCCCGGGCTAGAGTGAGTGCCGTGGCGTCAGCCTAGCTCACAGCAACCTCAAACTCCTGGGCTCAAGCAATCCTCCTAGCTGGGACTACAGGCATGTGCCACCATGCCCGGCTAATTTTTTTTTTCTATGTATTTTTAGTTGTCCAGTTAATGTCTTTCTATTTTTAGTAGAGATGGGGTCTCGCTCTTGCTCAGGCTGGTTTCGAACTCCTGAGCTCAAACAATCTGCCCGCCTCGGCCTCCCAGAGAGCTAGGATTACAGGTGTGAGCCACCGTGCCCGGCCTTCACTATGTTTTTAAATTAGAATTCTGGCATATGGTAGGCTCTCAGTACATGCCTGCTGCTAGGATCATCATTATCATTTCCAGATCATCTCATGGCTACTACATGCCAGCTACTGGCTAGAATCTGCTGGCAATGGTGATAGTTTTCATTGGAATTCTGCAAAACCCCACTAAGAATTACCTAAAAGAATAGAGACGATTGTGTGGTTTTTCTTCCTCTGTTAATATGATGAATTACAGTAATTGATTTTTTTATAACATCAACTTTCAAATGTTAAGCCAGCCTTGCATTCCTGAAGTAAGCCCCACTTGGTCTTGTCATATTACTCTTTTTATGTATTGCTGGGTTCAATTTGCTTATGTACGTTGGTAAAGATTAGAGGATGTATGTTCATGGAGTTGTGTTTGTGGGAAGGTCTTAGTTAGCAGTTTCTTTAGTAGATGCAGAGCTATTCGAATTTTCTGTTTCTTCTTGCGTTATTTTAGGTATATACTATGGCTGGGATCCACCCTCTGCCCAGCTCTGTGGTGTGGAATATGCCTGCAGGTGGGAGCTGGACAATAGTAGGGCTCCCCTCAGTTTCCCTTCTCTCAGGGTCACAGTCCTGTGCTCCATCTTCTTTTCAATCTTTGTTCCAATTTGCAGTTTAGCTGTCTTTCACAAAAAGTAGTATTACTTTGTTTTAGAAATTGGACTTTAAGACTAAATCTTATTTTTCTCTCCATTTAAGTTTCCTTCAGCATTTGAGTTTAACGAACTATTCTTGATTACAATTTTGGATCACCTTTATAGCTGTCTCTTTGGGACCTTTTTGTGCAACTGTGAACAACAGCGATACAAAGAGGTAAGTATGTGGTGTTCTCGTCTGTTGCTTGCCCTGTTCTGAGGCCTCTCTCCCAGGAAGTGCCACTGCAACAGAAGGACTGAGTGGAGGGAGGATGTGGGCTCCGGCCCTGGTGGGTATAAGGCAGGTTGCACTAGGTACGCTTCCTGGGCTCTGGCAGCCCCACCACATATGTCTAAGACAAGCCCCTTACTTCATAGATATGGGAGGCTGGGACCCAGAGAGCCCAGGGCTCTCTAAGGAGTAGGGTCAGTGCTAGACCCTGGACCTCCTGCCTCCGAGTTCATGTACTTTCCATTGCACTGACTCCAAAATAGTATAAATCTGCTTTTCATTCTCTGTGGTGTTGGGCAGAATCATACTTGAAGAACTTAAAAAATAAAGTGTAGCCAAAAGCCTCACTTTAGGTAGCAAGCTAAACTTTTTTGTCTGTGGAGCTGGTTTAAAAAAAAAAAATAGCTGCCAAGCTTCTCAGAGATACATTTCACCTCTTCTTCCTTTACTCCTCAGTTAGGGATAAAACAAAGAAATGCTCAAAAATGAGAAGATATTGGTAAAAGGCAGCTTAGAGAATATCGTCCAGCTAATCCAAAGGGACTGCTGCCTATGAGCTAAGTGTGTTAGAACATTACAGAATTCAGGGGAAAACAGTCCATCAGCAACGCCCACCTCCCTCCCTCGCAGCAGCCTCCCCACAGTTGACCCCTCCCTCATCCTGTGACCCTACTTCCTGTGCCTCTGCCCTACCTCACTCACTGGCCTCCCCCGCTCAGTCTCTGGCTGGATGCCGTTTTAACCAGTCTCTAAAGTTGTAGTCACTTGGGCCCAGTCCCTGGTCGTCTTCTCACGCTGAGCACTGTTCTCTCTCTGTAGGTGACTTTGTCTAGCCTCAGGGATCTAAATGCCACTTTCCTGCTCCTCTCCTGGTCTTTTGCTTCTCAGTAAATGACACCACTGGCCATCTAGATGTCGAGGCCAGATGCACAGGAATCATCTTCAATCCCTCCTTCACCCTCACTGCAGTTGTCTATCGGCCAACACTGCTGGCCCTGCCCCCACAAATAGTTCTTAATCTGGCCACTTAACTGCTTTACAGCTAGCTACAAGCCTAGCTCAAGCCTCTATTGTCTCGCATCTGAACTAAGGCAGCAGCCCATGGACAGGCTTCAGTAGTCCATTCTAGACAGAGCAACCAGAGCAAGCATTCACTAACTTAAATCTGATCATGTGCCTCTCCCCTGCTTCCCACTGCAGCGAAGATCAAATCCATACTCCTGCAGGTGCAGTGTGATGGGGCCCTGTTAACTTCTTAATAAAAAGAAAAACTTGTTTAAAAGAGTGAATTTTATGGTATGTGAAATATATTGCAATAAAACTGTTTAAAACAAAACCAGCAACACAAGAATGAAGTCTATATATAGAATTTAAACTACGGTTTTATCTTGAGGTTTTTTTTTGAGGGGGGCACAAAACTTACTATCCTTAAAAATCACCTCTCTTGTGATATAATTTACAGAGCATAATATTCACCCATTTAAAGTGTACAGTTTAGCAGTTTTAGTACATTTACATATTGTGTAACCATCACTAATATCTAATTTCATAAAATTATCACCCCAAAAAGAAATGCCTACCCATTAGCAGTCACTTCCTATCCCCTCTACTCCCAGCCCCTGGCAACCACCAGTCTACTTTCCATCTCGATGGATTTGCCTATTCTGGACATTTCATAGGAATGGAATCACACAATAGTAGGCTTATCACTGTCTTCCTTCATTTAGCATGTTCTCAGAGGTCATCCATGTAACAGTAATTCTTTCCATTTTATGGCTGAACAATATTCCATTTTATGAGTAGACTACATTTTGTTTATCCATTCATCAGTTGATGATAGAAATTTGGGTTGTTTTTACTTTTTGGCTGTTATGAATAATGCTGCTTGCTATATCCACTCGTGTACAAGCTTTTGTGTGGACATGTGCTTTCATTTCTCTTGGGGGCATATACCTAGGGATGGAATTGCTGGGTCATACGGTAACTCTGTTTAATGTTTTGAGGAACTGCCAAACTGTGTTCCAGAGTAGTTGCACCATTTTACATTCCCACCAGCAGTGTCTGAGGCTTCCAATTTCTCCACATTTCACTAACACTTACTTTCCTTTTTTAAAAAAATTATAGCCATCCTAGTGGATGGAAGGTGGTATCTTGTGGTTTTGATTTGCATTTCCCTAATGACTAATGATGTCAAGCATCTTTTGATGTGCTTATTGGCCATTTGCGTATCTTCTGTGGAGAAATGTCTACTCAGAACCTTTGTCCATTTTTTCTTTTGCCCGGGCTAGAGTGAGTACCGTGGCGTCAGCCTAGCTCACAGCAACCTCAAACTCCTGGGCTCAAGCGATCCTCCTGCCTCAGCCTCCTGAGTAGCTGGGACTACAGGCATGCACCACCATGCCCGGCTAATCTTTTCTATATATTTTTAGTTGTCTGATTAATTTCTTTCTATTTTTAGTAGAGACGGGGTCTCGCTCTTGCTCAGGCTGGTTTCGAACTCCTGAGCTCAAACAATCCGCCTGCCTCGGCCTCCCAGAGTGCTAGGATTACAGGCGTGAGCCACTGCACCCGGCCCCTTTGTCCATTTTTAAATTGGGTTATCTTTTATTATTATTGTAAGAGTTCCTTATACATTTTTATATATACAAGTCCCTTATATATGATTTGCAAAAATTTTCTCCCATTCTGTGGATTTTTTTACTTTTTTGATGGTATCCTTTTTTAAAGCACTAAAGTTTTAAACTTTGATAAAGTCCAATTTATCTATTTTTTTCTTGCTTGTGCTTTAGGTATCATATCTAAGAAACCATTGCTTAACCCAAGATTATGAAGATTTCCTCCTATGTTTTCCTCTAAGAGTTTTACATTAATAGTTAAACGTTTTTATATTTAGGTCTGTGACCCATTTTAAGTTAATGGGTTAAGTTATATATAGCGTGAATTAAAGATCCAACTTCATTCTTGTGTGTGTTGGCTATCTAGTTGTCCCAGTGTCATTTGTTGGAAAGAATATCTTTCTCCCATTGAATTTTCTTGCCACCTTTGTCGAAACTCAGTTGACCATAATGTGAGAGAGTTCATTTCCGTACTCTCTATTCTATCTATCTATGTGTCTGTCCTTATGCCAGCAACACCAGTATTGATTACCGTAGCTTTGTAGTAAGTTTTGAAAATAAGGAAGTGTAAGTCCCCCTACTTTGTTCTTTTTCAAGATTATTTTGGTTACTCTGGACCCCTTGAATTATTATTGTTGCCGTTTCTCTTATACAATATATAAAAAATGAAATGGTCCTAATTGAATGTTCCTGCATTTAGCTACCTTGTGGGAAGTGAGCAGCAGGACGGTAGAAAATTCTCCTGGTCTCGCCATTTTCTTATTTGACTTTGCCATTGTGTTTGTTCTATTGTTTAATGTTTACCTGCCCCACCATTCCTGCAGATTTGAGTGTTTTCACTCAAATGAGCAATCCAAGTAGTTACAGAGTATAATTCAATGACATGCTTCTCTATATAGAGCTGCTCCAGCCTGCCACCATGGCACATTTTTCTCCAGATAATGATGATTTTCCATTGCGAGTAATCTTAACTGTAAATTTTACCCATGTTCCTCAATATTAAAAGTCACAAAAGCAAACTTTACACCAGAATTAAAAAAATATGATTGATGGGCACTATCATCCTGTGATTGTTAGAAAGTTCTCATTCTGCCTTCCCATAGACACTGTTGCCAGATGCTACCTAACTTCAGCAATACCTTTTTCCAGGAGACCAAGCAGTATGTGTTTCCCATGTTGTCCCGGCATGAGACCATGACTGGTGGGGAGATGGGGGTAGGGCTTAGTAAATGTTGGTGAATTTTCCAGCATTTGAATTCACTTCATTAGTCCAGTCATTTTCTCCATGTTATACTAATTCTTGAGGATATGAAGAAAAGTTTATTTCATTATATTTCTTTTTTGTTTTTCAGGATATATGTACAAAGACTATATCTTTATGGTCATATATCAATAGCCAGCTAGATGAATTCTCCAATCCTTTCTTTGTGAATTATGAAAACCATGTGTTATATCCTGTTGCTAGTCTGAGTCATTTGGAATTGTGGGTAAACTATTACGTACGATGGAATCCACGGATGAGACCTCAGGTATCTTTTTTTCTTCTTTTTAAGAGCATGTCTATCTTTCCACTGTCCACATGTGACCTCACTTAGCACTCACAACAATCCCATGATCAGAGGGTGAAGGGAAGGTTCAGGGAAGCCGTAAGTTGCCCAAGCTCTTGCTGCCTGGTGTGTGCAGCCGTGGAAGGATGGCCCCGAGCAGGGCCCAATCCCCTCACTGGCAGTGAGTCACCACCTGATCTGGGGCAAGGTCCTAATTGTCACTGAGACGTCACACGCTCGCCGAACATGAAATGGATCCATACCAAGTGCCTGGCACAGTGGTAGGTGGATGGTCTAGCGTTTTGCCTTCTCCCTATACTGTGCTACAAAGGAGGGAGAACTGAGAAATCCACGGGCCACAGCTTTTTGTCCTCAACAGAAGCAGCATGTAGCACATACAGCCCAGGTGCTAGGCACACAGTGTGCTGGGGAGCAGACTGGGCCTCGGTGGTGGTGGCTAGAGAGGCAGGTGTAGTTTGGACTTCATCCCGGGGATTGTGGGAACCACCCAGGGTCTACATGACAGGGCCAGGTATAAGAACCAAAGCCTGCACCCACCTTCCAGCAGCTTCCTCCTCACTCCGGCAGCACTGTGGTGGGTGGTAATGGGCAGTACAGTGCAGACTGGCAGAGATCAGCAGGCAGGCTGGTGTGGCTGGGCAGTGACAGGGGACAGGGAGCCGGGTGGGGTGTAATCCTGCTGGGCCTCTTCTCTGAGGTGGTGGTGGTGGCAGGGTGGCTGCCGAGAGAGGGTCACCCTGGGCATCTGTCAGAGCGTGGCTGGGTGGACAGGAGGGCCCAGTGGGCCTCCTGTTTCCTTTGGGACCCTATGGGATTGTGTCTCACGCATGCTGGCACCCATGGGGCAAACACAACTGGCCCTTAGCTGGGAACTTCCTCTAATACAATCCTGCATTTAAGCCTCAGTTTTCCATTCCTTCAGGCATGCCCTTGATTTATTGCAAATGAAAATATGAAAAAAGACGACACAAAAAGCTGCGTGAGGGTATGATAGTGGTGCATTTGAGTAGCCTTGTGAGCACGTAAGATCGTGTATTCCCCTGCACGTCAGTGATGGGAGCTTGATTGCAAAGTGGTCCCTTATCTGATTGGAATCAAGTGATCCCACAGACAGAGGAAAATACCAGATAGGTCCTAAGGGTAAGAGGGGAGCTGGTGCCCACCTCCCAGCCTTTGCTGTCAGACCCCAGTGCTGTCCTCCCCAAGTGCAGCGTTTGTTCCTAGCTCCTTGGTGCTGGCTGCCATGCACCCTTATGTTGGAGGTCCCTGGCTACCCTCTCTCAGTGTCTCTCCTCTTTCCATCCCTCCGGGAAGGCTGGTCAGCAGTGGCACCCGTGATGGTGCAGCTCAGTGTTTGAGGGAGTGGAGGCAGACTGGGGCCGACGGCAGAGGGCTTTGAGGCCAAGGTCAGGAGGAAGAAGCCACTACTGGAGGGTGTTAAGTGGTGAGTCACATGGCCTTGGAGAGCTCCATGAGGAAGAAGCTGGGTCCTGGGGCTCTGGGCCTCAGTAGGTGCCAAGGAGGATAGTATGTTACCTGAGTAAGCTGGGTGCTATGACCATAAAATAATGGGGCTCAAGGAAAACCCTTCTCGTTTCTTTAACTAACCCCGCCCCTCAGTGGGGTCGAGAGAAGCACACTGGGGTGGGGCCAGCTCTCCTGCCTCTGGCGCTGCCCACCCCCGGGGCTTCACTTGATGAAAACACACAGAAGTTGTAGAAAATGCTGGTTTAACAGAAGTATTTTCAGGCAGCAGAGCTATTTACAAAAAATGCAAAAATACAGAGATTAGAGAGGCTGGGACAGGGTCAACATATAAACAAACATCTGACACAGCCTGCACCTGGCCCCCTCCATGGATTGTGGTGTGTGGTCTACCTGAGCCTGTGTCCTGAACAACTGAGGCCAGGGGAGGGGAGCAGAGGGTGAGACAAGCCCCCATGGCATCCTTTGCGGCCCTGCAATATCGTGGGGACAGGGTCACTGTACACTGGGCAAGAAGCCAGTCCGTGACACCGAGGTGCTGTGGTGGTGAAACATGAAGCCAGCTCTGCTGATGTGGAAACGCTGTGGTAAGAACGACCCGTTAACTAGCTTTGTCCATGCTCGCCGCAGATGCCAATCCACCAGAATCTCAAGGAGCTGCTGGCCGTCAGGGCAGAGCTGCAGAAGCGGGTAGAGGACCTGCAGCGGGAGGTGGCCACACGTGCCGTCTCATCCTCGTCCGAGCGGGGCTCCTCGCCTTCCCACTCAGCCACTCCTGTCCACACCTCAGTCTGACGGGCAAGGCTAGCCATCTCGGGCCATCCTGCTGCTCCACTGTCTCTTGGTGGCTCAGGAAAGGGACCTGGTACTAGCTGTTATGGCTGTAGCTTGTGATCTTGTGTTTTAGGATTAGGCCCAGGGACCATTTGTGTGGCTGGGTGACGGCACCCACTGTTGGCAAGTGCTTGTTGTTTTGTGAACAGCCTGTTACCCTCCTGTCAGTGGTTTCACCAGAGACATCTGTCACACCCACTGTGTGAAGTGACTTCCTATCATCCAGGCAGCTTGGGAGAAACCAGAGGAGTGAATGGAACGCAGTACTTAAGTCTCATGCCATTTCTTTCCAAGTTACATCCTTCATTGAAAACCGACACCATTCACTTAAAGACCACAACGCCAGCCACATGGCTTCCTTCAGGTCGTTGCCACAATGTGGAAACTGTTCTTAAATGAAATATTTGGGGGAGAAGACAAACCATTGCCATCTATTGTGCGGTTCTCTTCGTGCAAGGGGTCCTCCTGTGACAATTACTGTTGTGTACATATAAGGTATTTTTAAAAAAGAGAAACATGCCTTTATTTTCCTATGTCCTTTTTTTACGTTTAGTCACCTGAGGAGGAGGTATCAGCATAACTGGACTGTGTGACAAATTGTTTTCCACTAAACCTCATGCTAATTTTGACGTGGTACATTTGAAATGGTTTGAATTCAGTCGCTTCGACAATGTGTCACGTCCTCACCTGACCCTGGTACTGGCCTCCTGAGGCGGCTCGGTGCATTGCTGGGGAGGGCGAGCACCTGGATTCCCCGGCTCTGCTTAGGGGAAGCTGTGCCCAGGTGCTGGCCACCTGGCTGTCACTCCTGGGCCGTCGGACCGTGCTTCCCCCTCTTTACAGATGCCGGCTTCTTGTGTCAAGCAATTCTGCCTTTCCCCATTCTATGCCTGTATGAAATAATCTCTGATTTTATCCTGTGGCTGCCTGTCAACGTTTGAAAGCAACCACTGCATCGTGGCTTCGGTTTGGAAAAGCATAGCACGCACTTCCAGTGGTTGTTCCCTTCTCAGAGCCAACCGCAGCCTCTCCTCCCGCTTTTGCACCTTCACTTAGTGACTTTGAGCTCTATGATACCATCAGTCCTCACAGGAATTAGTTTACCGTCAGCTGGTCCCATCTGCTAGGGCACTAGAGCCCTTAGCTCCTCTGTGTGACGTGCCACAGTGAATAGTGCAAGTTTGGGTCGGCACGAGCAGGCCGCACTCCTTCCCTTGAGCTGTGCCCATTGCCGCAGCTCACCGGGACCCCGCCAGCCTGAGGCTCACCTTTCAAGCCAGAGGCGGCCTCAGAAGCTCAGAGGGCAACCCCGAGTACACCTGCATCACAGCGTTAGCTGGTTGGTTTCAAATTACTGGATTCCATGCAAAGTCCCATGTATTGACCTTATTTTTGAAAATATATTAAATGTTTTTATGGTCAAATACATATAGATTTTTTTTTTTTTTACATTTGAAACCTTCTGATTCTTATAGAAAAAAATTCTTATCCTTTTGTAAGATACCAGAAAAATTTCTTCAATGTGATTTGATAACCTAAAGTCAATTCTCCATTTTTATCATCTGGGGAATTTGTTTCTAAATCATAGTGCAATCACTATTAGCTTTTATGTCCCCAACATATCTGAAAGTAGATGATAAACTGGATATTTTCACTGATAGATTTTTTTTAAAAAATGAAGACATTTCCCATTTTCTTCCCAGAAGTAGCGTTTAACTCCCCAGCCAACTAGGACTATTAAACGTAGTGTGGACTGAGCGATGCCATGACAGAGCCAGAGAAGCCAAGTTGGGAGAACCTGGCACCCAGACTGGGCCATGAGCCCTCACCAGGTGGGGGTGGCTTTGCCAGCGGGATCCCTGGAGACTCCCATTCAATTTTAAAGAAGCACAACAGATCATTTTCTGTCATATGTTCCTAGCACAGAACTGTTTCTAAAACAACTTGAAGCATAGTTTTATTACCTAAGCATTTTTTTTTTGCATTATTTAAGTGTACTAGGATGTGAAACCTCTATGGTTCAGGTTTTTAAAAACTGGTACAGTATTGTATTTGTCTTATCTGATACACTGTATTTCAGTCTGTAATTAAAATGTTTGCTCCCTGCTCTTTTTTGTTGTCTCCTTTTTAAGTATTTCGGATTTTTCCCTTGAAGGAAATTAGTAATAAAATAACATGTATTGAATGTTTTCTATATGCCAACCAGTTAATATATGTAAATACCGTGATTTTCGTTTACTAAATTTTAAATGTAATTTGAGTCTTGAGTGTTTGGGCTGAAACGGGTAAGTACTCCGATTTTAAAATTGGAAATACCCCTGTGTTCTGTAAGCTTCAGAAAAATGTCGACGACATGGAAAATGTCTGGAGCCACCTGGCACGTCCAGGCACAGGGCTCTGAGGCCTAAAATCGCCGTTTCCCCCACTCTTTGGGAGGATTGCTTGCTTTTTCAGGGCTGTAAAGGCCTGGATGAAATTGTACCAGCTCCTGCGTGTCACCCCTCTTATAGAGAGACCTGGGGGTCCCTGTCGCTCTCCAGTCACATCACTGCTGTGGTATTTGGCACAGAGGATCCCCAGCAGTGAGGCCAGAGCAGCCAGGCCCCCACTGGCCCTGCAGATCTTCTGCAAAGGAGAATCATGTGGCGGCCTTGGGTTTGACAACTTTGTATATTTTTGCTATAAGCCTAGTTTAGCCAAAAACAAAACAAAAAACCACCAACCAACCTCAGGGTCCACTGTATCTTGTTCACACTGGAACACCCAGCCGTCTCCTCAGTTCGCAAGCCAAGCTGCGAGCTGATGACAAGGACACACTTTATCCCAAACAGGCCACTCTCCACGGAGTTGCAACAAGCAATGGGGTGCAGGGCCCCCTTCCTTACTCCGCTCTCTGGTGGAGCAACTGCACATAACCAGAACCTGCTGTGGTTACTGGCTGGCTCTGAAGGAGGCGGAGCCATAGATTTGGGACATGTGAGCCTGGGGCTCCAGGCTCAGCAATGGGGGACCACCCCTGGAAGCCCCCCACACTGAGCTGCTCACTGAGGGGTGAATGCAAGAATTCTCACCTAGGGATGTACCTTCAGCTGGGGGGAATGAGAACAGCTCCACATCACAGATTACGTTAGGAAGAAATAGCATCACTTGACAAAGGAAGTGCCTTCGTACCATCAGAATGCACGGATCGGTTAGGTGCCATTTTGTTTAATGCAAACACTAGACAGTTCACAATTCACACCTGGACACAAGCACATAAACACATGTACAGGGGATTCTGAGATCAGTCTCCATTCCTTCCTCGGAGAACTGGCGAGCCTCCCTCAGGTGTCCCCAGGGATGCCCCGCCTCCCTGCCCCTCGGCTTTGTTTCCTTGGGCTGTGACTTTGCCAGCACGTGCTCAGAGTTGTTAGTTTTCTCTGCCAAATTAAGCTGACACCGATTAGCTATTTTCAATTGGCCCTTCTAGTCCACTCTCTGCCCTGTCACCTGGGACAGGCCCAAGCTGGTCCATGCAATCTTCAGATAGTCACAAGAGACCGCCTCGGCTTCTGCAGGTGACCGTTCAGAGCAGGCTTAAAATGCCTGTGGGAGGGCGACATCTCTGGGATGAGCGCTCTGCAAACAGGAGGCTGAGGGGTCCGCTGGGCATGTCCAGTCACCAGGGGCTGCCGCCTGCGGGCCTGGGAGCAGGCAGTGGGCTTTGTGCAGAAGGTACCTAGCTAGGGGACAGCAAAACAGGTCTCTCTTACTTGAAGTCAGTGCTACTGAGAACATGGTTTTCACAGAGTGTTTATGTCACAGCTATAGGGTTTCAAGGTCTTTGCCATCGGATAGGCCTCACCATAAAGGTAAGGTGGAAACCCCCCTGAGGTCACGTCGTCTAGGTAGCAGTAAGCTATGGATGCAAAAATCCTCCATAGCTACCTCCAGCCCAGCACCGGCCAGGGGGCGAGGCCAATGGCCTTGGTGTCAGGGAGGGACAAACCTGATCAAATTGACAATCTGGGCAATGAGGATGAGAAGCCCTGGAAACAGGCCAATCTTGCAAGCAACGTCTGCCTTGCTAATTGCTTTGCTGAAGCACAGGGAGATTCTCCAGGCCACAGTTTCCTTCCTTCATGGCTTTGCCCCAATGCCCCGGGCCCCCTTTCAGCCACACAGTCCTGGGCTGCCTGGGCTCAAAGGGCTGAGCAGGAGGAGGGGTGTCTCAGAACTCGCAGGCACACACTGGGGTGGCCCAGAGAGGCAGCCTTGCACAGTGCTGCAACTGACCACCCGCCCACCACGGGGATGTTTCTAAAACAATGAACACGAGGCATGCATCAGATAGCACATGGGGGCTGCGAATTCCAGTGGTTTCCTTAAAAATCCTTGGAACGTGTGGGGCCATCGTCTAAGCCAAAGAGGCCTGAGAGTTTTGTAAATAGGATCCTGCCTGCCCAGTGACTCATTCTGCTTCCAGAAGTGCTTTGTGACATGGCAAACGGATTAACAGTAGACCCTAGCTCAGCCTCCCAAAACAGAGCTCACTGGGCTAGAGCCACATGGGGTCTAAAGGAACATTCCGGGGAGCCACTCTTCATCAGAACAGGCGATGGTGACGGCAGGCTGACCGCAGAGCTAGAAAGTCAAATGTCTCTCACCACACCAAGCAGCATGTCTCCCCTTCCCTCCCCACCCCCAATACCTGTTTAAGCAAACCAGCATGCTTCTGGCTTTGATGCTTATTCCCGACGTCTAGCTCTTGCTACCAAAGTGAGATCATAGACAGGTGGAGGGTGAGCACCTCCCCCTGCCCAGTCTAAAACATTTCCAATGTAGCAATGATTCCTAAAGAGTAAACATGTTAGCCCTAAGACCACACCTGTGCCCTAGGGAATCATCTGGGAATTAGGCCTGCAAGTCCCAGCTTGCTACTTATCCAGAAGATTGCTAAACTCTCAGGGAAGGACTCGTGAGATGCACGTTTGCACTTAAATAACTGAACGGCCTCCACTTGGAGCAGCAACGTAAAACCTGGGATGGGAGAGAAAGACAAATGAAAACGCCGCCCTGGGTGCCGCGTGCGTGTGGCGGTCCTTGGTGCTGGCTGTTCACTCCTCACAGGGGCTCTGGATGCTGGCTGGGCACCCCCCAAATGGCAGCTCCTCGAGGTCTCTGCTGGGGGCTGCCTAGTGGCAGAAACCCGCCACAGTGAGCCACTCCAGCATGCAGGCGGATCGCAGTATCCTAGGTTCAAACTCTTGTCCCCCCTAAGCACGAGTGTCCTCCTCTGTCGGCATCCCCAGCATCCTCTTCCCCCGTCATGCCTCCTCCCACCCTGTGCTTGGTCAGGCTGGGGGCAGGCTGGCTTTGGGGAGTCGGTGACCGGGTCGCCGCCAAAGCTGGCTCTGTGCCAGAGCCGGCTCTTGAATTTCAGCACCAAGGTCTCTCAGAGCAGGGTGGACACCCCGCCCTGGATGGCAGGGCACAGAAACCAAACTCACGAGCACCCAGAGCTCATCCGGAAAGCTTAGAACAAGGAGCCAATGGCATCGAAAGAGAAGCATAGCAGCTGTGGGGCCAAATAAAAGAGCCAGGTCACAAGCGGTGGCACCTGCTGCTGAACGGGGCGCCCTCAGATCCGGGCCGGCTCAGATGGCGGCTCCGCAGACTCTGTGTGCAGCGCTGAGTATTTCACTGGGGAGAGAAGAGACCGGTTAGGATTCGGCTCTGTCCTGCACATGAGCAGCAGCTACACTATCAAGCCCGGGCTGGGAAGAGAGCTGTGTTCCCTTCTGTCCTGTCCAGGAGCTGGGGCAGCTCAGCCCATCCCGGGCAGCCCTCCCCCTGGGGCCCACCCCCCTTCCCTGTCAGGACTACCCTGGGCCTGGTGGGTTGGGGGAGAGGAGGAAGCTGGACAGGCCTTGTAAGCGACTCAGCCTCCATTTCCTCATCTGGAAAACGGGAATGCTCCTGGTGGCTGCTGAAGGGATTATTCTAAGTAAAACACAGCATCCGGCTCATATATAGGTGCTCGCTCAATAGCGGCTAAAAGTGGTAAAAATTATGATAGCAAATGCTCCCGCAGAATCCATTTCCACGCTGGATTCCAGGGCTGTCTCAGTCGCTTCAGTGCAGCACTGCCAGACATCCATCCCAGGCAGAGGCAGGGGCACCTCACCCCCGACTACATGGGCCAGGGCCCTCCAGGTCTCCCAAGTCCCATCCCCACAGCCACTGCCCTGCAGTTCCAGTCACCACATGCGTCCAGGCCCTCCTAGTCTCCCCGCCCACGCCACCCTGCCCTCGGCTGACAGAAAGCCGGCTGCTCCACCTCGGCAAGCCTTTCTGGACCTCCTCCCTGGCATTCTGGGGCCCCAGGTCATGTCTGTTACTCCAGGCCGGCAGCCTCGCCTTATGCAACCTCAAATCACTGACAGCTCCTGAACCCAGAAAGTGCTCAATGACCACAGAAGAGGGAGGCGGGGAGAGCCATGGATTTCGATAACAGGGTCTGGGCCTTAACCACACTCCCCTTTGCCTCCAGCAGCTTGGAAATTCAAAGCTTGCAGGTCTAGGTTAAAAGCCTTCCCCGGCTCTGTCCGCATCTGTCCAGGATGCGTCTGTTTCCATTGCCGGGGGCAGAGGTGCCCTGGCTCCAGCTCAGATGAATCAAGAGCAGAGGCTGAGCAGCAACTGTGCCCAGAAGTCATCGACGTGGCACCAGATGGCCCTGGCTGTCACCCCAGCATCCCAGTCTCATGAAGCTGGAAGGCAAGATGATCCGGGAAGAGTACAGGGACACCTGGGCCCCTGTAGCCTTTTGCTCTGGCTGAACATTCTAGAAGCAGACACCTCTGTGCTTCCCTGGCACAGTTCTGGTCAGTGCTGGGGCCACCGACTAGGAGACCTTCAGGGAGGGAGAGTGACCGAGGAGTCCTCACCTTGGGGCTCCTCACACACAACGGCTTCCAGGTTCTCTCCCTTCACGTAGTCTGCATTGAGACCCTCTGCAAAGGGCAAAGGGCAGAGTTAGTGATGGGCACAGAATGAAGGGTCCCCAACCGTGATCGAGAACTCCTGACCAAATCCTTTAGTACAGTTAAAAAAAAAAAAAAAAAAAAAAGCAAAGCACAGGTCCCTTAGTGAACACAGAGCCCCGAATATCACTATCTGGATGAAGGCTGGCCATCTGGGAACACACTGCCCAGGAGTTATCATCGAGCTCAGAAATAACAACATGTGCCAAAGGTCCCTGATACCCCATCCCTGTAGGGCAGCTGCCACATCAAGGTAGCAGCTCTTCCCGGCAGCACCCAATGGCTCAGCACCATCCACAGGGCCTCGTGCGGCCCAGGAGCCACGGAGGGAGCTGAATAGCACAGGAGAGACTGATGGATGCAGGGCGGGAAGGGGACAGGTGGCTGAGGGGCTCACTGTGGAGATGCCAGCAACCTATGCCACTTCCCGACAACACCTGTGTACAGAAGCCAACTAGCTTCTCCTGGCAGCAAGAATGACTGCTGTCCCCACCCAAGCTTGGACGGTCCAGAGCTCACCGACAGCGGCTCTGGTCTGATGCATTACCCGGGCTTTTCCCACAGCTCTTTCCAAGGGGGCTTTAAGGACTCAACAAAGCATCCTTGATGCCAGCAGGAGCCACTATTCAAGGACCTGAAGTGGACCCCATCCCTGCTGCTTCTTGGGGAGGGTCACGAGTCCACGCCTTATCCCTGGATAGCCCAGGGACGGGAGACCGCTAGCTCTTCCTGGAGGACAACTGGGCCATGGTTCCAAGTGACCAACTGACCTGGCACTAGCACAAGCCACTCTGCCATCCTGGGCTGCAGGCTCCTGGCCTACACAAGTATGCCTGCCACCTGCCTGCCCTG
Organism: Propithecus coquereli; assembly: GCF_000956105.1. NCBI lineage: Eukaryota > Metazoa > Chordata > Mammalia > Primates > Indriidae > Propithecus > Propithecus coquereli. The sequence goes on from NW_012151763.1 coordinate 1,241,143, forward strand.
GTGGCTGCTGGGCTCAAGGTAGAAGCCAGATGGGCCTGTGAAAACTGCAGGTGTTGCTTCTTTGGCAGGTGTGGCCAGCCCCCACGTGGAGTGGGGCAGGCGACAGACCCAACGAAGGCTGCCCTGGGTGCACCTTCCCGATCCTGCCCAACCACTGACCTGGCTCGCGCTAGGTTGTCTCCTTCCTGCAGGCAGCCCCCACCACAGGACATCACCCCACACACATCCCTGGCCCCTGCTGCACCTGGCCTGGGGACAGAGGGTCTGGCAGGTGGCATCCTCACGTGTACCAGAGAAAGCTAGAGATGGCTGTAGTCACAGCCAAGTCGGTGGGTGCCAGGGAAGGGTGAAGGGCGGCGAGGAAGAGAAGAGCGGGAGGGCAGGTAGATGAGGGGTGTCGAGGCCAAAGCGAAAGGAAATGAGTAAGTCAAAGCAGTCGTTACCTTGACCTTCTGCTGCATCTGAAGGCAAGACACAAAGCTTAGAACCCTGGAGTAAGAACTCGGCCCCCAGCAGCAAACCGTACAGGCTTTCCGTGAGACACACTGACTTTTGGCACTGAGGGCAGAGGCAAGGGAAGCCGAGGGTCCCCAAAGCATGGGCCCCTTTGTTAGCAGCAGAGGCTGAGGGCACCTGGGGGCTGCAGTGGTGGGGCCAGGCCCTCCTGGAGCCCACCTGCCAACTCCCGGGCCTTCGTGCTCTGCTGTCCCCCATCTCTATGTCACGGCAGCTACGCTGACTCTGGGCAGAGGCTCAGCAGGAAGGGCGGGGGTGGCAGGTCCCAACTCCAGCTTCTTAGGGGTCAGCCACTGCACAATCATCCACAGGACTCCTCCCGATGCTGGCCTGGCCTAGGTGCCAGCGACACATCAGTGGGTGAGGCACACACATCCTCCGTGGAATGGCCCATCCAAAGTGATAGGGGCGACGCAGACTCAGGAAAGCAACTGGCTCGATCCCGCCCTGGGGCTCCAGTGAGGTCAGCAGGGGGCGCTGTAGCAGCACACAAGAGGCACTGGTGGGACCACAGGCTGTTGGGGCAGGCGGCCTCCTGGGAGAAGACAGCCCAGGCCTCAGGGATGAGAGGCGCTACGTGAGGAGGGGGAGGGGGAGCGGCAAAGGCCATGTGGAGAGAGCATGGCACCCTCGCGAGCGAAAGGCCTAGGGGCCAAGATGGGGAAGGATGTGGTTGGAGCCAAAGCATGAAGGGCTTTGAATGCTGAGCTCAGGGCCCGGGCCACGTCCTTGAGGGCAGCAAGGAACATGGCAGGTCCCCGCAAAGCAATTCCTGGGCATTTTTAAACAAGTCCCTCTGGAGAAGGGTGCCGTGTAGGGGAGACGGGGATCGGCAAAAGGTCAGCTTCCAGACTGGAGGTGAGGAGACCCTGGCCCTGGCTAGGCAGGGGCGTGACAGTGGTGATAGGGAGGCATGGCTCATGGCCCAGGATTGGGGAGGACCCAGGAGGATTCCTGGCCTCTAGCTTGGGGAGGAAGACACACAAGGAAGGGAACACGGGAAGAAAGGTTGAAGGGGAAGGTGGTGAAGTTCAAGGTCAACACGCTGGGCAGGGAGGTTCCTATCCAACTCACAGAAGGTCACACCCACTCATTTCAGGGAGGTGTGAAAATGTATTTTCCTTTTGCCTTAGTGCCCTCACAGAGACCAACAGATACAATGAAGATATTTTGTGCTTTGGAAACCAACCTATTTTCCTTCCCTCTCTGTTCCTGCTGACACCTGAGCAGCCTTAAAGCCAGTCTCCGGCCTTTTGTTGGGTCAGACAATTTGTTACAGAGCAAGAAGGAACCTGAGATGCCCTTGATGAGGAAACTGACGTCCCAGCAGTGAAGGACCCAGCCCTGCCACTCTGTCTGCTCAGCCCGAAACCTGTCCCACCCCCATTCGCAGCCCTGCCTTTGCCAGGCCGAGGTACAGGGCTGGCTTTTCACCCACATGCAGAAGGGAGGCAACGCCAGATGCCTGGGAAGCGGTTCTTACCAGGAACTATGGACCCAGCTTTAAACCATTTCTCTTTTCCCCAGCATGCTTTGTAAAGTCCCAAAGCCGCCCCTTGGCACATGAGCCATCTTGCCCCACTTTATAATGTGCATGTATTTGGCAACTGTGGACTGGTCGCATCTGTTAGGGCAATGATGCTATAATTAGGAGAATGGTGTGTGCCTCCCCTGCCCCGAGGGAAAGATCTGTCCCTGTGCTCATCCCTGGAACCTGTGAATGTGACCTTTTTTTTTTTTTTTTCCAGGAACAGGGTCTCTACAGATGTAATTAAGGATCTCAAGAGGAGATCACTCTGGATTTAGGACGTAGGCAGAGGGTGCAGTGATGCAGCCACACGTCAAGGAACACCTGGGCCCCCTGGAACTGGAAGAGACAAGGAGTCCCCTAGGGCCTGCAGGAGTGTGGCCGTGCTGACGCCTTGACTTCAGAACTCTGGCCTCCAGAACTTGGAGAGAATTGATTTCTGTTGTTTTAAGCCACTCAGTTTGTGGTTTTGTTCCAGTAGCCCCAGGAAACTGGTGGAGGTACCTGGGACAAAAGTTGCTGCTGTCTGAAATGTTCGCAACTCCTCTGTTGCTAGAAGGCAAGCCCAGAGTGGCAGTGCCCCTCCTGCCCCACCCCCAGCCACCCAGGAGGGAAAATGATCTGAAAATAAGGCAAGAATGTACCTGATGTGCTGCTTCTAGCCAAATAAGCCCTCCAGCCAGCCACCAGAACCCCTCACGACTTTGTGGCCTATATTTTGGGAACATCACTGGGCATGGGATTTTTTTGCAACAGTTATTTGCTAAATGACATTTCAGCTACCAACTCGTTTAGTCAGTCGTATAGACAATATATTTTTCTCTCAGTAATTTCCAACTTTGCCCTATAGCCCTGGTTTAATCCCAACCTGGCCTTTTATCTTTTCCCAAATGACCACCTTGGGAACCTCGGTGCTTCCCCAAAACCTTGACTCCTCTCCTGCCAGTAGGGAGCCAGATGAGTCGTCCTTCCAAAGTGTCCCTGGCCAGATCCTCACTTCCTTCCTTCAAACAGGGAAGGGATACCAGTTTCAAATGACAATCCCTAGCCACAGGGAAGCCACAAGGAGGGAGCTGTGTCCCAGAATTCCCATCTCCTTCTGATCCACCTGCTGGAGGGGGCATCTTCAGAGATCCGTGGGGCCTCTCGGACAGAAACCCCCGTATCAGGGCACTTCTACTTTTTATTTCCAAATGTAACAAGTCGGAGATCAAGGGCTGTGACTCTGTGCCTGGTTGCCTGGGGCTCCTTGCTCCAGGCACAGCGCAGGAGGCTGATGCATAACTGCCCCCTGCCACACCAAGCTCACCTTGGCCCCTTGCCCAATGCAGCCCAAAGTTCGCCCTCCAAATATCAGCATCCCAGCCATCAGGAGGTGGGACTCCCATCGTTTTCACCAGTCTGAGGTCCCTTTGCTTTTGAGTTGGGGGAAGGGGTAGCTCTAAGAACAATCCAGCCCCCAGCCCAGTGCTCCTCCTGCCCCTCCCTGTTCACACCACGCTACAGCCAAGCTCCTGGATCCATGCGGGGTAGATGGGATCTCAAGCGGGGCGACCATGAACAGTTGTGCAGATTGTACACTGACACGCGAATGCCCTTGGAGTACTGCTGTGCACAGTATGTGCAGCTGTATGTGGTGACCTTAGTCAAGAATGTTCTACGGGAGCAAAAGAAGCAAACAGGATGACCAGATTAAGAAATGGTTGGGGACTTCAGAAACACCCACACTCAAGGCATCCTGGGACCCAGATTCGTTTCCTGGGAAGCTCGGCTCCAGGCAGGAATTAAGGGCAGAGGCCTACAAGCACGGGTAGGGGCAGATTCCTAGGGGATGTTCATAAGCTTTCCATCACATCAAAGGGGTTGAGGAAAGAGAAAAACTATGGCTGAGCCATGTTCTGTCACTGGAACTAAAAATCACCAGCCTTGAAAGACTGACACGCTCCACTCAGCAAACAAAAATGCGTCAATGCTCTGCTCACAAAACTGACCAGTATGGTTCTCTCATTCACCATCAACAGCATCACCATGGAGCTCCCTGACATGGGCCACCATTTGTAACTGTGCAACTTACCCACGACTTCCAGCCACAGCGGAAGACAAAAGCAACCTGTCTTAAAAATCTAGTGTGAACAGGGTTGGGAAAAAACCACTCTATTCCTTCTCTTGCATTCCTACTTCTTCAGAACAATACATTGATTCCACATATTTTAAAGTTTCTGGCTTGTGGGGGAGGAGCGGGCCACCAGGCAGTGACTCCTCAGGATGCGAAAGGGGCACTGTCAGAACGATGAGCGCGTATCTTACAGACCCCGGAGCCCCGCTGCCTTTTGCTCCTGAGAAACCAGCATCATGACAGGGAGTTGTTGACCCAGGGCCTCCGGAAGCCCCACGTCCCTTGGGTGAGATCCAAGGCCATGGCTATAGCCCAGGGTCCCTCCTGTTCTACAGTCACAACCGTCACTAAGCTCTATCCCCACAGAAATACAGCCTCTGGGAGCTGGGGTCCTTGGAAGGTTGAGGTCACCAGATCCAGCCCCATCCATACTTCCAGGCTGGTTTACACTCAGTTCAGTCTAGACCTGTCCCTAAGGATTTCCAAAAGCGTGGTCCCCACCCTCGGCAGGCTGTGAAAGGGAATCGCCTGTCCCTTTCCCACAGGAGACTGGTTCCCAGCCGGGAGCGGCCACACTTACGCTGGATGCTGAAGCAGAACTTCTTCTGCTGGTAGGAGATGTAGCTGGAGACGGCGCCGATGAGGGCCATGGCCAGGGCGCTGGCCACCCCAGCAATGGTGCCGGTCTCTGCCACCATACCTGTGAGAATGAGAGGGGGCAGAAACGAGAAGAGGCAGGGTCAGCTCGGGAGCCTGCAAGGGAGAGCGCCACGCCACACCCCGCCTCCCCAAGGCTTTATCGACACAGAGCCCCTGCATTTGCCAGGGCTTCTTGTTTTCCATGAGAACTTTCATTCTGAGGCCCAGATAGGCCTCCGGTCTCATGCCAGCAGGCTCCCCTCTCAGACCACCGTTCCCGGGATCCCAATCTTCACATGCTTAATTCCTTTCAGTGGCCGCGCCCCTCCGCCCTTTGCCTCATGATTCTCCATCGGAAACATTCCAGGGAAGGCCGACTCTGAGACCAGAGCTGGCCAGCAGAAACCTCAGGACCCAAACGCACCAGATCCAGGGTCGTCATTGCTGCCATACCCACCATCACCTGGAGAAAAGACAAAGCACTTAGTGTCTGCTGTGACCCTGCGACCAGCCTGCTGCTCAGGGCCAGGCCCTCTGCTACCACCTCTGCCACAGGCACCCACCAGCACATCGCCCGTGGGTTTCCACCAGACTATGACAAGACCTGCTTCCTTATGCCCGCCGCCTGCAAAGCCCCGGCTTCCAAGGGCAGCTTTTCGTTATTAAAATGGTGGCCACCAAGCACGGGTACATTCCTGGCTTTGGGGCACAGTGCTCTTTCTTCAGCTGCGCTCCGTGTCCCTCTCACGCAGGGAGGGAGCAGAGGCTGGCGGTATGGGGCCACAGCAGGTAGCAGAGGGGGTCCTGCCAGGAGAGCCTGACTTGGAATGATACCACCATGTGTCTCCAGTATTTAGTGCCTTAACCATAGTTGGCGTTATTCTCAGAACATAAATGCAGGCTCACAGTCTCTTATCTGCTATTTTGAAATTTAAAAGGCTCTGAAATGTCACAGAGGTTAAGAACAGATTAACGTTGACAGGGGCTGGTGGGAACAGGGAGGGAGTTGGCAGTGGTCATAAAGAGGCAACAGGAAGGATCCTTGTGGTGACACAACTGTCATCTGGACTGTGGTGGGCACATGAATCTATAGAGGCAAGGGAACTGCATGGAGTTGCACACGCAGGCACACACCTTCCCCAGACCGAGACTTCCTGACAAGCACCTGGTGCCGTTTCAGGACCTTAACTATGCTTGAGTTCAGCTTTCATGCCGCCCTCTTCTTCTCAGGGCCTAACGCTCACGGATGGAGGGAAACCACCCTGGGATGTTGGAGGCAACAAGCTGATGTTTCCTTGACCAAAGAGTTCTGGGGGATGTGGGTTCATGGACTGCAAAAATGCACCACTCTGGCGGGAAGTGGGGGTGCTGATAACAGGGGTGTATGTGAAGTTTCCGTACTTTCCTCTTAATGTTGCAGTGCACCTAAAACTGCTCTAAAAAACAAAGTCTATTTTTAAAAAGCATTCTAGGGGAAAATGAAGTTTGTTATGTTCCCACCTAGGACTAAATCTTAGAGTTTCATGTACTTCACGAAGGTCCCTGATTGGGTATGAATGGCTATATGGAAAACAAGGAGTGGCAGGCATTAAAAACACACAGTCACTGCTGCTGGAGAAAGCAGAGCAGAAAGGAGGACGAGAGCCACTGTGTGTGTTAACATATTGGCAGCAACGAGAATGTCACCCGAGAGTGTCTGGAGTCTGACGGTGCTGGCTTGTCAATGGTCCCCTCTGCTGTGCTGTTCATGTCGCTCAATTTCCAGGTTTTGGACTATTTGTCTGAGTCATTCAACCTGTTCTTTTACCTCAAGGCAGAATGAAGCTGAGTGTTCCCGAGTCTCTTTTCCCTTATTAGTACTTGGCTACAAGGATCCCTAGCAACTTGAACATCATAATCCACAGGACTGCTGAGCTAGAGCCTGTCGCATGGCACGTAAACAGGACGGCCCCTGCCTACTCTCCCCCGAGGGGCACACAGAAAGAAAGGCTGGCACTGCTCTCCCAGGCTGTCAACAAGACTCAGAAGCTCAATACTTCACAGCTCGGGTGGTTCCTGACTACCTGACCATTTGTGATTGTAGGAGTCATTGTCCTAAGATAATGACAAAAAAACGTGATTCTCCCCCTCAAAAACAGCAAGCCCATCCTGTGGGCAAGTCATTGCTGGGATGGGCATGTGAGCTGAAAAACTGTGAAGCTGAAAACAATTGGAAAAGAAAAAGCCAGTCATCCTAGGTCCTTCTGTCCCTTCTCACTGCATGAACCCGAGCTGAAGGTGGCCACACAGGCCTGCCACTAGAGTTACCCAAGCGAAGGCCATGGCTTTGAGTGCTGTTTAGCTACTGAGCTCTGCCACTTCCTCTGAGCACAGGCTGAACCCAGTTCCTTCACAAAATGCATGCTGCACAAAAGATGATACTGTGACAAGGGACAGATCGGTGGCATAAAATAAAGTCATCCAACCCAATACCATCCATGAAAATAAGTTCCCAATAAAAATAAAATGGATGAAGCCATAAAGTACTGTGAGAAAATTTAGGGGTAAGGAATTTATATTATCTTGGGCTAAGAAATGACTTTCTAAATATGATCCTAAAGCCAGAAACCCGAACTGGAAAAGATCACATTGAAAGTGAAACTTTTAGTACTAAAAGCACAAGCAACAACAACAAAAAAAATTAACCAGACTTTGTCAAAATTAAGAACTGTTTTGCTTCAAAGGCCATCATCAAGAAAGTGGAATGAGAACCCACAGAGTAGGAGAAAATATTTGCAAATTATGTATCTGCTAGAGGACTAGTATTGAGGAAAGAAGAGAGGAAAGCAGAAAGGGGGAGGGAAAGGAAGAAGTGTCGGGGAGGCTGTGGAGAAACGGGGACCCTACGTTGCCAGCGGGAACAGAAACTGCTGCAACTGCTGCAGCTGCGGCGGAAAACGGTTTAGCGGCTCCTCAGAAAGTCAGAGGTAAACATGACCTAACAATTCTACTTCTAGATATACGCTCATGACAACTGAAAAGCTACATCCACATAAAAGGTACAAAGTGGGACCTCAGAGGTCCATCAATTGACGGATGGATAAATAAAATGTTTATGTAATATATAAGGGCTTCCTAATCTCTAATGTAAAAGGAGCCCTTACAAATCAATGAGAAATGATACAGACCCCAGTAGAAACAAACAAACAAACAAAACAAAGGACATGAACAGGCAATTCACAAAATATATTAAGAGTGTAATGAGACATCAAAAAAGTGTTTCACTTCTTTTGGATTCAAACAAATACAGATTTACACAGCATGGCGTTTTGCTCTTCTCAAATTTGCAAAGATGACAAAAATATAATACCCACTGGAGACGAGGATTTGAGAAAACAGGCACCTGTTCACTTACTAGTAGGGAACATGGAGGTCGGTACAGCCTTAATGGCAGCACCACTTGAAGAGTCACATCTTTAAAAATGTCAGCCGTCTGTGATCCAGCCATATGACTTCTAGGAATTTATCTGACAGAAACAATTAAGGTTGTGCATTCTTGGCTATGACAACATTCACCACAGCACTGTGTACAGTAGTAAAAAGCTGGGGAAAACCATAAAAAATAGGGCCCTAGTTAAATTATGGCATAACATAATATCATGTAGTCAGTGACATGATATTTTACTCATAGAATACTCTTTAATGACAGAATAATATTCAGAGCATTACTGAATAAAAAACTGGTTTTAGGATAGCATGATCCCATTTTTATTTAAAAAGACAGATATTTACAAATGTATATTTATGCATAGAAAAAGTACTCCAAGCACAGTCTAAACTATTACTGATGGTTCTTCTTAGATGGTGAAACAACAATATTTCTCATATAATTTTTTAAAAGTCTTAAATACGCAAGTCCCATGCACATCTATCCACCCCTCTTTCCCACAACTGCAGAGAGAGCTCAGAGACTATCTCACAGGTCACTGGCAGGGCCTTCATTTTCTATGACACTGTGTTTTGTATTCCTACCGGCCTTCTGCGTTCACAATTACGTACCAAAGGAAGCCCCCGCGCAGTGCATCCCATGCTGTGATTTGCTATGAGTACAGACAGCTATGTAGACTTCCATAGCCCTAGCGACTGGCACTGTAGCAATAGTAACCACTGCCATAGCAGGTCCTGTAGCTACAAGGACCCCTGTAGCTATAGCAGCCACCACAGCTATCAGGACTGCTCTAGCTAAAGTGACCACCACAGCTATAGGAACCTTGTAGAAAAGGAGGCATTACCTCACTGAGGAAGTGCTGAATAGGCCCTGTGGCCAACAGCAGATCAGACCCGCAGCACCTCAAATACAGAAGGCAACAGCTCACAAATACACGACAGGCTCATGTCCTACACAGCCACCACCTGGGGAGGCTCTTCCCTGACAGCAGCACAACCCAGGCTCCCGGTGAACACCTGACACACTTGGTCACCAAAGGCACAGAGAGTCACGTGATAGTAGGAAGATTATATCTAGAACTGCTAGGGGGAGATACTGAAGCATGTAAGGACATTTGTAAGTGTTCTAGACTTCCAACAGATACAGTTAGGACTTTTAGATATTTTTAAAATGTATTTTCATCATCTTAGTGGCAGAAGTACAAGATAAATTTTTTAAAAAAATGAATTAAGGAAAAACCTTGCTTCAAATGACCCATAGTTACCAAATCAAACCAAACTGAAAACATCTGTCAAAACACAGCTGCCTAGGCTAGCCACTGGGGTCGGCACTCCTCACTGTTCCAGAAAGTCTTCAAGGCCCAGATCCCACCCATTCCCCACTGCAGGGATGAGAACACCTACCGTTTATATAACATGACGGGTGCCCTGCTCCAATCTGACACAGATCCCTAAAACTCCCGCTCTCATGTGTCAAGCTCCGAAGATTCCAGCAAGGAGGTCATCTCGGAGAAAACCTGTCCGTGCCGCGCCCCCTGGTGCATGCTGAGCGTGGGGAGTCCGAGGGAGCAAGGTGTAGGACACCACAACCAGGGATCTGTTCCTCATGTCTGAAACATCCTATTTCCTCGCGTGTTCTGGAAGCTGACAAAAATAGACATAGGTCCAAAGAAGGGACCTCTCTGGTGTCTCTTCTCATAAAAGCACTAATATCATCATCAGAGTCCTACCCTCAGGACCTCATCTAACCCTACTCACTTCCCAAAGTCCCCACCTCCAAACGCATCACACTGGGGGTTAGGGTTTCAACCTAGGAATCTGGGGGGCACACAAACATTCAGTCCATAACAGTAAGGGATCATAAGAGGGCACAGACACTTCAAGACAGTGACTGTAAATACAGTAAAAATGAAAGAGAAAGGTTGTCTTCAAAGACCCTGTAGGGAGAATAGATAAGCAAAATGCGGTCCCTTCCATACAATGAACTCTTCAGCCATAAAAAGGCAATGACAATGCACTGATGAGTGGATAAACAATGATGTGGTCTATCCATGCAATGAAATATTATTCAGCTCTACGGAGGGAGAAAACACTGACACCCGCTACAACATGGATGGACCTTGAAGACGTTACACTCGGTGAAATAAGCCGGTCACAAAAAGACAAATACTTATGATTCCACTTATATGGGATTCCTAGAATAGTCCAATTTATAGATGTAGAGAGTAGAAGAGAAATTACCAGAGCCCAGGGAGGAGGGGAAATGAGGAGTGACTGCTTAATGGGGACAGAGTTTCTGTGTGGGATGATGAAAGTTCTGGAGATGGACAGCGGCGATGGTTGCACAACGTGAATGCACCACTGAAGTGTACACTTAAAAAATGGTTAAGAAAGTAAATTTTATGTTATATATATTTTGCCACAATTAAAAAAATTTTATGACTCAGAAGGAAAGCTTGGGGGCCCGGAAGACGCCCGAAGACTGGAGGTTCCAAGTGGAGAGTGGGCGCAGAGGCCGAAGCATGGCTCCCGTGTGTGGTATTACAAGAGAAAAAAAACATGAAAATTCAAAGACAGGAGGCAGCCTGCTGGGTCTGGACCCCTGTGAGGTGAGCGTGTAGAGCAGAGGCAGTGGGCTGTGAAAAGCCCAGCGAGGATGTCAAGGACTGAGGCTCCCACAGATTCCTCCTGGGAACCAACAGGCTCCACTTGGGAGCAACTAGCGCTCGAAGTGACTGCCAACCAACTGACCGTAGTCACTAACATCTCCTTTAACCCTGCAAACTGCAAGCCAGGGCGTTCATGCTTCACACTTGGGGACATCTCCAGATAGCCTTATGCATGTGTCCCAGACATGTCTGTAAAAGAACATTTGTATCTCTTCAGATGTGGGGGGTTTGATTCTTACCTCAGTTTTAAAGAACTGCATGCTTTTGGCCTTAAAAATTGCCATCTGGGGGCAAAAAATGTGCTTAATTTGGTTCTAACATTTTCCAAATCTGATTAAGAAAAATGAGGCAGTGCTTTGACCCCGTGAGCCCATGGTAGTTACGGACAAGCAGCATATAACCAAGCGGACCCAGCATGCAGCCTGCCAGATCTAGCAGCAGGAGGTGGTGAGCAGAAGGAAGGAAGGAATCAGTGCTGTGAAGCGCTGGGTGCTGCAAAGCAAGTTCCACCTTTATACCTAGAAAGACAAGTTCGGGTGGGGCTCCCCTATGGTGTTCTCTGCAATGCAGAAAGGGTTTACACTTGAAGCAGAAGGGCCCACCCTGAAGACACCCACTCCCTACCATACAAGGCATGCCACTTGAGAGAGCTGGTCTCCAAAACTCTAGCTTTGAGCAGACTCAGAAATTCAGGAAAGGTTCAGAGAGAATGAAAGAGAGGGTAAAACATCTCGCTGGGGCAGTGAAGTAGACACCGCCCCAGAATGATCCTTAGGGAGCTCGGGAGGACTCCCGCTGGGGATGGAGAGGCTGTTGCCGTGGGGAAGAGGGAGCTGCGGCAAATGGCCTCTCTTCTCAGGCACCCCCACCCACCTCCACTAGCAGCACTCTCATCCCCGTTTGGTTCCTTGTGTCCGTTTTCCAAGGGTTTTCTGACTACATGCCAGTGACAGAGATCCAGAGGTGCCCATGACACTCCTGCTCCCCCTCCAGGTTCTTTACCAGGATAATGGAAGTTCTAAGAGAACCAGAGACAGGAGTTGAGCCACAGGACCAAGCGGGGAATGCAGAGAGGGCCACGGAGGGGTGAGCCTCCCAGGAAGAGGGCATCTCAAGGCATGGGTAGCTTAGCACTTGCTGGAGGATGAGTGGGAATTCATCTGGTGGAAGGCAGGCAGTTTAGACTGAAGACAGCACCTACTGGCCTTTTTGCACGTTTGTTTGGAGATGATGGGAACCTGCTGGCCTAGGGCGGAAAGACCATGTCAGCTGACTAAGGAGCTTGAACTTATCTCATTCAAACAGTGAATGGGGAACCATTCAAGAGACTTTTGTCACTGTTGTTACTGCTTCTTTCTTTTTTTTCAATATAAAATTAAGAAAAATTTCTAGCAGACATCCAAAAAAGTTGAAAACTTCATACAACGAACACCCGTATTTCCACTATCCAGATACTATAATTAACATTTTGCATTGTTTATCATTTGTCCACCATCTTGCTACCCATCAATCTATCTTATTGTTGTGATGCATTTCAAAGTTGCAGACATCAGTGTACCTCAAGCTTTTATTAGAGTTCCACACTTGCTTATGATTCCTTTTTTAAGTTTATATATGGTGAAATATATAAACCTTATAGATACCCAGTTGATAAGCTTTGACAGATGCATATACCTATGAAACCCATACCCCCATCAAGATACAGAACATGGCCGTCATCCCAGAAAGTCCCCTCACCCCTGCCCAATCAGTCTTATCCACACCCCAATCCCAGCAGCCACAGATCTAATTTCCACCATTATAGATTAGTTTTGTCCGTAGTGGAACTTCATGTGATTGGGATCACATAATATGTACTCTTTTTTCATTGGCTTCTTTCGCTCCACATAATGTTTCTGATGTTTACCCTTGCTGTTGTGTGTATAAGTAGATCATCCTGTTGTATAAATACATAAATATATCACAGTTTGTCTATCCATTCTCCTACTGATACCTGGGTGTTTCCAGGTTTTGGTTTTGGCTATTATTATAAATCAAGTTTCTATGACCATTATTTCATAAGTCTTCTTTTGAGACATAGCTCTCATTTCTCTTGAATAGGGAATGAAATTGTTGGGTCCTTAGGTAAGTCTATGTTCAGTTTTATAAGAAACTTTACATACCTGCCATCAATGTATGAGTTTCACTTGTTCCACATCCTCAACGACCTTTGATATTGTCAATCCTTTTCATTTTAGCTATTCCGAAGGGTGTGTTGTGGTATCTTGTTGTGGTTTTAATTTGCACTTCCCCAAAGAATAACAATTTTGAACATCATATAAGTTTCCTTTGTGAAGTATCTGTTCAAAACTTATGTTCATTGTTTAATTGGGCTGGTTTGTCTTTTCATTATTACACAGTAATTTTAAACAGAGAAGTGGCATGATCAGATTCATGTTCTTGATGGTTCACTCTGGCAGCTGCATGGAGGACAATTGGAACAAGGAGACCAATTAAAAGGTTAAGGTCACCACCCTTAACCTCTTAGGGGTCATCCCAAGAGGAGGTGATGAAAACCTGGGCTTGAGGGGAGGCAAAGAGAAAGAATATTCCAGATTCAAAAGATACCAGGGGAGAGGACTTCTGGCATGAGTGAGATCAACAAGTCTTTTCTTCAAAAAGCAACTGTAATCTTGGATAAAAATTCAAAGATAGCCATTTCAGAAAACTAATTTAGTTCCAGCAGGAAGAGCTCAAGTTCATGGCATTTTTGCCAAAGGCTGATCTCATTTCCCTTTCCCCCAGATCTTTCAGCAGAGCATTCCACTGGGGCCATGAAACCTAGCAATTGTGCTGTAGGTAGCTGCCAAAGGGGGCTCACTTGACTTGAAGCACTGTCAGTTAACATGCCAGTCTTGGTAGGAAGTGAACAGAGAGGGCCAGCAGCTCTTTTAGCCTGGGCAAGCCACCAACCAATCAACTAACTAGGGAATTAATAGGGAGACAGGGAGGTGAGACAACAACAGAGGGCTTGGTAAACTATCTAAGTCACCATGATTGCCCTGAAGCTTAAACACATGCTGAGCAGAGACAGTCTGGTATTGGCTTAAGCACAAGCATAGAAGATCAATAAAGCAGAATTAAGAGTCTAGAAATAAACCTTTACATTTATGGTCAACTGATTCCCAACAAAGGATCCAAGACAATTCAATGAGGGAGAGGATAATTTTGTCCATAAATGGTGCCAGGACAACTGAATATCCACATGTAAAAGAATAAAGTTAGATCCCTACCTCACACCACATATAAATTAACTCAAAATAAAAAAAAATCCCAAATGTAAGGGCTAAAACTATAAAACTCATAGAAGACATAAGAAAAAGTCTTCATGGCCTTGGGTGTTCTTAAACAACAAAGCATGATTCATAAAATAAAAAACTGATAAACTGAACTTGATAAAAAATAAGTACTTTTATTCTGCTAACAATACTAAGAAAAGAAAAAGACAAGCCACAGACAAGGAGAAATGATATGCAAAATCATATACCTGATAAAGGATTTGTATCCAGATTACATAAAGAACTCAGAAAGTCTACAAGAACACAAAATACATGAATTTTAAAATGGGCAAAAAATCTGAACAGATCTCACCAAATAAAAAGATGTTCAACATTATTTTTCATTAGAGAAATGCAAATGAAAATGAGATACCACTACACCCCTGTTAGAATGTCCAAAATTCAAAATGTTGACAATACTAATCGCTGATGAGGATGTGTAGCAATAAGAACTCTCACTAATTGCTTGTGGGAATGCAAATGGCACAGCCACTTTGTTAGATAATTTGACAGTTTATTGTAAAGTTAAGCAGAGACTGGCCATATCAGCCGGCAGTCATATGCCTAGGTATTTACCCGAGTTGAAAACTTATGTATGCATAGAAACCTGTATGTAGTGTCTATAAATGTTTATAGCAGCCTTATTCATGTTTACCAAAAACTGGAAGCAACCAAGATGTTCTTCAATGAGTGAATGGATAAACAGTGGTAAATTCATACAATGGAATACTATTTAGTGCTAACAAGAAACAAGCTATCAAGTTATGAAAAGACAAGGAAGAACTTTAAATGCATATTGCTAAGTGAAAGAAGCCATTATGAGAAGGATATATACTGTACGACTCCAATTATATGGCATTCTAGAAAAAGGCAAAACTATAGAGATGGGCTAGGCATGGTGGCTCACATCTGTAATCCCAGCACTTTGGGAGGCTGAGACAGGAGGCTTGCTTAAGGCCAGGGATTTGAGACCAGTCTGAGCAACACAGTGAGACCCTATCTCTAGAAAAAATTTTTTAAAAAATTAGCCAGGCATGGTGGCACATGCCTGTAGTCCCAGCTACTCAGGAGGCTGAAGCAGGAGATCACTTGAGCCCAGGAGTTTGAGGTTGCAGTGAGCTAGGCTGACGCCACTGCACTCCAGCCCAGGAAACAGATTGAGACCCTGTCTCAATAAACTATAGAAATGGTAAACAGATTGATGGTTGCACTAATAGAAAATAGATTAGACTTGAGGGAGGGGGACTGGCTGACTACACCAAGGGGATATATAGAAGACCTTATATGGTGATAGAACGGTTCTGTATGGTACTTGGGTGGTAGACACATGATTTTATGCAATTGTCATAAAACCCACAGAACTGTATATAACAAAGAGTGAACTTTAATGTCTGCAAGCAAAAGAACAAAACAAAACATCAACTAGGTGGGTGAGGGAATCCCAGGATGGAATGCAGACTGTGACAAATGAATCTAACTCCATTATAAACGTGTGGCGTAATTGTACTGAATGATTGACGGAAGGGGGAAGGAACTGACCTAAGTAACTTTGGAAAATGGTATTTTGACTGAAACTGTAAGGTAAAGACAAAAGAAACAACATAAACGCTGGACTTTAGTTGCTAAAGTTGCTTCTCACGGGGGTATGGGCTAACGATTCTGATACTGCTACATGTGTACACCTGAATTGCACAAGAAAGTAAATGGATGACAGACAGGAGCCAGGTTTCTCACTGCCAGAGAGGAAAGTTACAGGTAAGCAAGAAATAAACCTTTTGGCACTGGATTACAGTTGGTGGCATAAGTATGAAGTCATGTTTAGGTTAATATACCTACTGATGGTTAAATAGAGAAATAATTATAGATATGTATGTATGTATTATGTCACATATGGAATGTTTATATCCTCTCCCCCAAATTCATATGCTGAAATCCCAACCTCCAATGTGATGGTCTTAGGAGGTGGGGCCTTTGGGAGGTCCTGAGGGTCATAATGGGATTAGGACCCTTATAAAAAGAGACACCAGAGTCTGCTCCCCTGTCTCCCTGCTCCCCACCATATGAGGACACACAAGACGACAGACAGCAAACCAGAATCAGAACCTTCACCAAACACTGGATCTACCAGCGACTTGATATTGGACTTCCCAGCTTTCAGAACCGTGAGAAATAAATGTCTGTTATTTAAGGCAGTTTGTTATAGCAGCCTGAACTAAGACACATGGGTTAATACATATACATATATTTATTAACTATTTCCTGCCTCTGCCTGCTTAGATGGTCTACAAGTAGTGGTATCCCACTAAGCAACAGATACACTCAGATCCTGGTTTCTATTACCATTCTCTTCCCCAGTAGAAGATAGTCACATACTGAATTGAACACCCGAGGAAATAAACACAACAGGCAACAGTATTTAGGAAGCGGCAGTGAATGAGACCAATGAATAAGACCAGTGAGTGAGTCTGAAAGGGCCAAGGAGAAAAGACTACTGAGGAGGAGAAGGTGATCGTCAAAGTTAAATGCTACAGAGGCCTTGCAGGACAGAGGGCTGTGACCATCAGGAAGTCACTGGGAACTGTGGTGGGAGTACAGGCATGCATGTATTAGGGTACAGATGATGGGGGTAGGCGGTGGCAACGAGGAGTTGAAATTTATTGGCCTCAAGTTTCTCAGTCAGTCGAAGTGCTAGGGAACAGAGGTGGCTGTTGGCAGAAATGGGGACAATCAGAGTCCAGGCTAGGCAGGAAGCAGGGAAGGGCAGAGGAGGAGGGCTTACACGCCACCTTAGGGAAAGGCAATAGGACCTGTTGATAAAAGACAGCCATTGTCACCTACAGACAAAATATGGAGCTCCTACAGGGTCAGTAAAACTGTTTTCTTGAGGAAAAAATCCATAACTGATAACGTATTATTTTAGAAATACAATCTAAATGTACAGCCAAGTCCATGTGCCTAAGACCCAAGCCTGGAAAACGCATTAATTAGCATTCCTTTTATGCGGAAGATCATAATTTACCGAAATGTGACGTTTTACCTTTGCTCATGGCATAAGCATATTTTTGTGTAAAGGATAGTGTCTGAGCATTCCACTGTGTGCTTATCATAACCATGTTTCAGTTCCACACTTGTCCTTTTTGCTGGGACCCCCTTTATCTTCTTTCCTGACGCCTATAATGACAGAGGGTATAACTTAAGCTAACAATTGATTATTCTTTACAAGAGAAGTTCAAATATGAGCCTAATTAAAGAATTTCCTAACACTTCTTCCTTGCTAAAGCATGTACATTTAATAAGGAAAAGCCTCTGATATGTCATTCAGACTCTCATTCACGTGTGTGCTTACATACAAAACTACTGCCCGCATCTCACCATCTGGAAATACCATTTGTCACCCAGAAGTAATTGGCTAATTTGCTGGGTTTGCCCTTTAAATGTTCCATGTTCTCCTGACACCTGTGAGTTTCATTTAGAGGCTTTTAGGGCTTTTTACTAGAGATGACACTATCAGGAAAGGTGTTTCGAAGGACAAATTTCACTATGGTTCCTTTAATCAGAAGGGAATGCTGTTCCCATGCCAAAGGCACACAATTCTTTTTTTTTTTTTTTTGAGACAGAGTCTTGCTCTGTTGCCCGGGCTAGAGTGCCGTGGCGTCAGCTTAGCTCACAGCAACCTCAAACTCCTGGGCTCAAGCGATCCTTCTGCCTCAGCCTCCCGAGTAGCTGGGACTACAGGCATGCGCCACCATGCCCAGCTATTTTTTTTTCTATATATTTTTAGTTGTCCAGCTAATTTTTTTCTATTTTTAGTAAAGACAGGGTCTCGCTCTTGCTCAGGCTGGTCTTGAACTCCTGACCTTGAGCCATCCTCCCGCCTCGGCCTCCCAGAGTGCTAGGATTACAGGCATGAGCCACCACGCCTGGCCAAGGCACACAATTCTTGCAAGAAAGGACTAAATGCTAGTACCACAGCCAGGACTGTGGGACTATGGGGAGTGTATCGGGGTTACAACCAGATACACTCATAACTCATAACCCTTAGAACTTCTTATAACAGCAACTTGCCACCAAACAACTTACCATCGCAACAGGTTACAACGAAAGAGTTACAACCACAACTTCCCACCATACATGTTGCTGTAACAACCATGAGTTACAATCACAACAGATTACAACCAAAAGTTACAACACTAACTTGTAAGTCTGATTAATATGCCCTCCATACAGTGTCAGATCTTGATATATACTCTGCAAAAAGGTTTAAATCTTTGGTAGTTTGAGAGGAGCTAAAAATATCTGGCCCTGGGGAGGACATGACTATTCAGGGGCAAACTGAGGGAGCCTCCCTGTGGCGATGGAACAGTTCTGCCTCCCAATCATGGTGATGGATATTCCAATCTACACGTGATAACATTTTACAGACCTACACATACACACACCTGAACACATGCAAAATCTGAGGAAATCTGAATAAAATCTGTACCCAATTTAACAGTATTGTACCAATGTCAACTTCCTGGCTTTGACAATGCAAGATTGTCTTTGGGGGAAGCTAAGTAAGGAGTACACAGGAACTATTTTTTTTAACGTCTTGTGAGTCTTAAATTATTTCAAAATAAAAAGGTATTTTAAAAGATATCTGACCTGGTTTGGGTCTCTTAAAAAATGCTTGTCATGATGAGTTTTGCTGCACCAATCCCAGGAGAGACAATGTGTCCCCTGGCCCTCAGTTATTATAATTGGAGCTACCTCAGCAGACAGGTTTCTGCTAGCATGGAAATGTTAACCCATGCAGTACCTTGGCTTAAGAAACATTAGGGGAAATGTGTCACTTTTCCAAGCGGGCTTATAAATCTCCCCTTAAGCAGCACAGCCCAAATCATTCCAAGTGAATCCAGCTTGCAAGCTGGGATGTCTAGGAACTACCTGTCATTTCCCAGAGGCTGGGTAAAAATGGCTCAATTAACCAGGTTGCTGCATAATCACCTTTGTATCAGAGTAAGGTGTGTGTTTGAACAAATCAACGCTCTTACCTTTATTCCTGTCAGGTTTATAATCACCACCCCCTACTATGTCTTCAAGATCCTTGTCTGAAAAACCTAGAGAAAATAAAATATACATTTCAATGATAAAAAAATTTTTTGGCAACAAGAAACTTGTGTTAATGTTGCCCAACATTCACAGAAAATGATTGCCAGGTTCACTTGAGAATGTCCTTGATGAATTCTAAGAGGGTCCCCAAGATCCCTTCCAACGGGTATACATGCTCTGGATAATGCTCCATCACTCTGACTGTGAGTGGGACCACGAATAGGATGGGTATCACTCCTGTGATTAGGTTATATTATATGCCAAAGGTGAGGGGATTTTGCAAATGTAATTAAGGCACCAAATCAGTTTGACGATGCATTAATCAAAAGGAAGATTACCCTGGGTGGGCATGACTTAATCAAGCGATCCCTTTAAAAACAGGTTTAGCCCTTGCCTGAGCTCACACATAAGTAGCAACAGGGTGCTTCTCTCCTTCTCTCCTCCCCACCCACCTCTCTGCCTCACTGCTGCTGGTCTTGAAGGAGCAAGCAGCCATGATTTCTACAGCTGCAAGGAAATGTACTCTGTCAACACCACATGAGCTTGGAAGAGAGCCCAACCTCAGATGAGACCCCAGCCCTGGTCAACACCTTGACTGCAGCTGTATGAGACCCTAAACAGGAAACTCAGCTCAGCTGTCCCTGAACTCCTGACCAAAGGAGATTGTGAGATAGCAAATGGGTGTTGTCTTAACTAGCTTTCTGGTAATTTGTTATGCAGCAATAGAAAACTAATATGAGGGGCAGAAAAATTATTAATTTTATTACAGCTTGACCTTTGAATACATGTCTTTTAGTATTCTGTGGGATGAAACAGAAAGCAATACTTAAAGCATTTCTGTTGCACTCCAAAGTACTATAGTTGACTCACAAAAGGACTGTGTGATCATTCCAGTTCTAAGATGTATTAGCTGCTCTGGGTCATGGAAGACCACTTTTATTAGCCAGAATGAATGATGAGCAAAGTATAGTTTTACCAACTTGAATATTTGGCAGATGTTTTCTTGAAAATGAATGAAATGAGCTCATCAATTCAAGGAAAACCACTGATGGCATCTGTTGCCAATGATAAGATTTCAAGTAAAAACTAGAATTTTGAAAATCTATATCCACCACTGTGAGTTTAACAGCTTCCCAATACTTACAGACTTCTTCTAATGAGATGGGTCATGATGTGAATACATGTGACTTTTGGTTGTGCATAATGAAATGTGGCTTACTCGGAAGCTCAAAAAAACCTCAGGATACCAATATTTTTCCGAGTGACTGGTGCACAACGTTACAAAACCATGAATGGGTAAAAAGACACATTGAAAGCGCTACAGAGTCCCGTGGAACCAAGTGCGGAAAGTTCACTGATAGAGTTGCACGTTCCACACTGTACTTAACCTGTAAGAAACAGCCACTGGTTGAGTTTTGCTGTCCTATCAAAGAACGTCCACAATCATCCAAAAAGTCTATTAAAATATTCCTCCCTTCCCCCACTGCATATGGGTGTGAGGCCAGATTTTCTTCATATACTTCAACCAAAACATCATCTCACAACCGAACAGAGAAGTGGACGTGAGAATCCACCTGTCGTCTATCCAGCCAGACATGAGAGAAATTTGCAAAAATCGAAAATAATGCCACTCTTCTCGCTAGATTTTGCTTTTGTCTTGCCAAGCACATTTATTTCTCATAAAAATATTTTATGTTAAGAGCGTGGGTTTAGTGTTGTTCATTTTAGATTAACAAATGTTGAAAGTTTTTCAGTTTTAAGTCCTAAGATGGTAAATATCAAGAGAAGTCATCTACGTAAACAAAAGCTCTTAAGATCCTCAATGATTTGGGGAGTCCAAAGACCAAAAAGTTTGAGAACCACTGTTTTCAGGTTCTCCTGTGGCTGGAAGTGCCCTGAGCTCTGCCAGGCCCATGGTGGCTCTGTGGGCTGTTGTAGTTAACGAGACAAGACCCAACCAGGGAGCTGCAGAGCTGCCCGGTGGTTTCAGCCAGCCAGGACTTACCTCTTCCTCCTGCACTCGGTTTCCTGTGGCCATCATCTCGATCATTTCGATCATCTAAGGCATCAGCCAAGTCAAAATCATCAACTTCGGGGGCCCCAAAACAAAAGACACAGTCACTTAGTTAATCTATGAGTAGCTCATTTGGATACTGTCCCAGAGGGAGCTCCATGGGGTCCTCCCTTACTGCCCTCTTCAGAGTAGCCATCTTACCTGCAGGATTTGCTGGAGCTCTGGGGGTTGCTGGCCTCTTGGTTGTGGTGGTGGTGATGTGGTCCCATCTCTCTAAAAGGGGGAAGGAGGACAGCAAAGGAAGCACATTTAGGAACAAAAAGCGACAGTTACTCATGGCCCAGGGAAGTCACATCATGAATAGAGTACCCTTGTCTTGGTCCTTGAGGCCCCTGTATGACCTCTGATGACCTACTTTCAGATGGATGACAGAGATGTAACGGTTTAAATGATGTGGGTTCGGTTCACTTTTCTTCAGGGGATGGGGATTGCCAGGCAGATGCAGTCCCACATGTGACCAGGTGAGTGGTAAAGCTGGGACTTGAGCCCAGATTTGTGGGAAATGACCACACAGACCAGGGAGTTCTAGAGCTTGAATGTGACCCTTGAGATCTCCAAGCCTCAGTTCCACCACTGTCAAATCTGGCACTTAAGCCACAGATAATACTGCCCAGGGATGAACTGAGGTTACGTTCTCAGTAGAGAATGGGAGTGTCTTATAAACGGAAAATGGTTACAACACATACACAATTTTATGTAAGTGTGGTTACTGTTGTAAATATTAGGTCTTTGGGAAAAACCAGACTCCTTTAAAAATATGGTCTTCTTTCACTCAATTTACACAGCATGGCCTTCACGAGTTTTCTAATTATTTCTTTTCTGAACTTGAGAAGACTGTGCTATTAACTGTTCCTACTATTGAAGTTAATAGAGGAAAAAGGCAGAAACAGTGCTATATACACCAAGCACCCAGAAGAGAAACAGCAATGTGTGGGGGAGAACCTCAATAACTTTTATAGATCAATAGTTTGATAGCCAAACTGTCCAAGGCCTATGCATTGCCTATGATTTTTGGAGAGGACCTCAGTGTTGTCCATGGATCAAAGAAATACAGGTCTGAATCTTCTGCAAAGAAAGTGTAAAAAATACAGTAAGTCATGACCCAACAGTTCCTTAGCAGAAGTAAAGAGGATATTACATAATGATAATAGGATCAATCTACCAGGAAGACATAACAATCCTAAATATGAATGCCCCTAACAACAGAGTCTCAAAGCACATGAGGTAAAAACCTGATAGAGCTGAAAAGAGAAATAAACAAATCCACATTTATAGTTGAAAACTTCAACACTCCACTCTCAGGAACTGGTAGAGCTACTAGATTGAAAGTCTGCAAGGATACAGAAGAACTGAACAACAAAATCAACCAATGAGATTTAATTGGCATAATAGGACACTCCACCCAATCACAGCAGAAAAAACAATTGTTTAACCATCAATGGAATATTCACCAAGGATCATATCCTGGACCAGGAAACAAACTTCAACAGTTTGAATCCATTATGGTCAAAGAGACTCCACTCTGAGTAATTCAAATTAGAAACGAGAAAGGAAAAAACAAGAAAATCTCTAAACACTTGGAAATTAAACAACATACTTCTAAATAAAACAAGGGTCAAAGAAAAAGTCTCAAAGGAAATTACTAAAAATACATAGAACTATTTGTAAATGAAAATACAACATATCAAAATAGGTGAGATACAGCTAAAGCAGTGTTCAGAGGGAAGTTTACAATATTAAATGCTTAAGTTAGAGATGAAGAAAGGTCTCAGGATCAATAATCCACATTCCCAACTCAACATACTAGAAAAAGCTAACCAGATACTAGAAAAATAAAACCAAAGTAAGCAGATAGAAATAATGGCAAGAACAAAAATGAATGAAATCAAAAATAGGAAAGCAATACAGAAAAATCAATGAAACAGAAATCTTGTTCTTCAAAAAGGTAAATAAAGTTGATAAACCTCTAGCCTTACTAACATCAAAGGAAAAAAGATGATACACCAATATAAGGAGTAAAACAGGGGATTATCATTACAGATCCTGCAGCCATTCAAAGAATGGAATGCTATGAGCAACCTTATGGTCATATATTTGACAACTTGGAAGAAATGGACCAATTTTTCAAAAACCACCAACTATCAAAACACAATCTAATCCCATCTTCATGGATTAGAACTAATCCTCGCTCAGGTGAGGCAAAGACATAAAATGTAACCAAAATGTTTGTACCCTCATAATATCCTGAAATAAAAATAAAAAATAAATGAAAAAAGACACTAATATTGTTGAAATCACAATACGTACTACCCAATGCAATCCCTACCAAAATCCCAATAACATTTTTTGCAGAAATAGACAAATCAATCCTAAAATTCATATGGAATCTCAAAGAACCTCAAATAGCCAAAACAATCTTGAAAAAGAACTTAGTTGGAGGATTCACACTTCCCTGATGTTAAAACTTATTACACAAAGCTACAGTTATCAAAACAATGTGGTACTGACATAAAAACAGACATACAGACCAACAGAATAGAAAACACAGTCCAGAAATAAACCCTTGCATATATGGTCAATAGATCATTAACAAGGACATCAAGGCCATTCAGTGGGGGAAAGGACAATCTTTTCAACAAATGATGCTGGGAAAATTGGATAGCCACATGAAAACGAATGAAGTTGGACCCTGACCTTATAACCTGAACAAAAATTAATTCAAAATAGATCAAAAACATAAGAGCTAAAACTATAAAACTCATAGAAGAAAATATAGGAGAAATGCTTCATGACACTGGATTTGGTAATGATTTCCTGGATATGACACCAAAAGCACAGGCAGCAAAAAATAAATTGGTCTTCACCAAAATTAAAAACTTTTGTGTATCAAAGAATACTATCAAGAGAGTGAAAAGACAAATCACAAGAATGGGAGGAAATATTTGCCAATAATATATCTAATAAAGAATATATGTATACTATATAAAGAACTACTACAACTCAACAACACAAAAACAACCAACCTGACTTTAAAATAGACAAAGGACTTGAATAGATGTATCTCGAAAGAAGATATACAAATGGACAATAAGCACATGAAGACACTCAGCATCACATCATTAGGGAAATGCAAACTGAAACAGCAATGAGATACCACTTCACACCCATTAGGATGGCTATTGTCAAAGAAAATGAAAAATAACAAATTAGTGAGGACATGAAAAAACTGGAACCCTGCTGCATGCTGCTGGGAATGCAAAATGGTACAGCTCCTGAGGAAAACGGCTTGGCAGTTCCTCAAAATGTGAAACACAGAACTAACTAGATCATCTGACAATTCCATTTCTGGGTACATATCCAAATGGATTGAAAGCAGAGACTCAAAGAGATACTTACACACCAATGCTCATAACAGCGTTATTCACAACAGCTAAAAGGAGAAAAACCACCCAAATGTCCTTCAGCATGTGAATGGATAAACAAAATACTGTACATACATATAATGAAATATTATTCAGCCTTAAAAGAATGACATTCTGATACAGGCTACAATATAGATAAACCTGGAAAATATTATACTAAGTGAAATAAGCCAGACACAAAAGGACAAATATTTATGATTTTTACTTATATGAGGTACCTAGAATGGCCAAATTCTTACAGGGAGAAAGTATAATAAAGGTTACCAGGAGTTGGGGGTAAAGAGGAATGGGGAGTGACTGTTTAATGGGCATAGAGCTTCTGTTTAGGATGATAAAAGAAATGTTCTAGAAATGGATAATGGTGATGGTTGCACAACGTATCTGTATGTTCCATGTCCATGGATTCAACCAACTGTGAACCAAAAATATTCAAAAAAAATACAATTATAAAAATATAATTTTTAAGGTACAGTATAACAACTATTTATACAGTATTTACAATGTATTAAGTATTATAAGTAATCTAGAGATAATTTAGAGTATACAGGTAGGGCCAGGCGCGGTGGCTCACACCTGTAATCCTCACACTCTGGGAGGCTGAGGTGGGAGGATCATTTGAGCTCAGGACTTTGAGACCAGCCTGAGCAAGAGTGAGACCCTGTCTCTACTAAAAATAGAAAAATTAGCTGGGTGTGGTGGCACATGCCTGTAATCCCAGCTACTCGGGAGTCTGAGGAGGGAGAATCACTTAAGCCCAGGAGTCTGAGGTTGCTGTGAGCAAGGCCGATGCCACAGCACTCTAGCCCAGGTGACAGAGCAAGACTCCATCTCTAAATAAATAAAGAAATAAATAAATAAAGTATACAGGAGGATATGCATGGGTTACATGCAAATACTACAACATCATATAAGGGCCTTGAGCATCTGAGGATTTGCTATGCATGGGGGTCCTGGATTCAATGTCCAAGATACCAAGGGACAACAGTATATTTAATGCCACTGAATTATACAATTAAAAACGGTTAAAATGGTAAATTTTGTTATGTACGCTTATCACAATTAAAAAAAACCCAACCTAGGTGAAATATATTAATAGAGCCTGAATATTCCTATATCCGTTAATGAAATTAAATTTTTAATTTGAAAGTTCCCAAAAGAGAAATCTCCAGGCCTTGATGGTTTCACTGGAGAATTCTACCAAACATTAAAAGAAAACCCACTACCAATTATACACAATCTCTTCCGGAAAGCAGAGAGGAGGGAATATGTCCCAATTCATTTTATGAGGCCAGTGTTATTTTGGTAGCAAACAAAGATAAAGACTGTATTTAAAAAAAAAAAAAAAAACCTTTAGACCAACATCTCTCATCAACTTACATGCAAAATCTTCAACAAAATATTAGCAAACTGAACAGAATCTGTAAAAAGAACTATACAGCATGGATAAATGGGATTTATTTCAGTTAGGCAACACTGGGTCAATACTTGAAAATCAGCGTAATACATCCTATCAACAGACCAAAGAGGAAAAATCACATAATCATATTAATTGACATGAAAAATTCCAACACCTATTTATTAAAAAAAAACAACCTTAAGCAAATTAGGAATAAAGGGGAACTACATCAACTTCATAAAGAACATCTTTTCTAGACCCCTATAGCCATCAACAGACTTAACAGTGAAAGACTGAATGTTCTTTCTCTAAGGCCAGGAACAAAGCCAAGGACATCGCTCCTATTTAGCACAGTACTAGAAGTTCTAGCATTGCAATAAGAAAAAAGTATATACAAATTGGAAAGGAAGGGATAAATCTGTCCCTATTTACGGGATGATATGATCACGTACATAGAAAATGTCAAGAAACCCACAAAAAAATCCTATAATTAATAAGTGAGTTCAGCAAGGTCTTAGGACACAAGATCAAGGATTTCAATTTTGACCAAGCACTGTGGCTGTAATCGTAACAGTCTGAGAGGCCGAGGCAGGAGGATCTCTTGAGCTCTGGAGTTTGAGACCAGCCTGAGAAAGAGCAAGACCCTATCTCTACCAAAAAAAGAAAAAATTAGCCGGGCATGGTGGCCCATGTCTGTAGTCCCAGCTACTCGGGAGGCTGAGGCAGGAGGATCACTTGAACCCAGGAGTTTGAAGTTGCTATGAGCTAGGCTGATGCCACTCTAGATGCCACGCTGGATGCCACTGCACTCTAGCATAGGCGACAGAGCAAGACTCTGTCTCAAAAAAAAAAAAAAGATTTCAATTTCATATAATAGCGATGAACATTTGGAACACAAAATTAAAAACACACTACCATTCACAATTGCTTGAAAGAAAATAAAATATTTAAGTATATGCTGAAACATGTACAGGACTAGTATACTGAAAATTTTAATATTCTAAAGAAAGAAGTCAAAGAAAACATAAATAAATAGACATACTGTATTCATGGACTGGAAGACCGAACAAAGTAAGAACATCAACTCTCCCTAAACTGATCTATATATTTAACACAAGTCCTATCATAATCCCAGCAACTTATTCTAAAATTTTTATGGAAAGGCACAGGCCTCAGAAGTTTTTTAAAAATCTCAAAAAAGAACAAAGCGGGGCCAGGTGCAGTGGCTCACACCTGCAATCCCAACACTTTGGGAGGCCAAGGTGGGAGGAGCACTTAAAGCCAGGAGTTTGAGAGCAGCCTGGGCAACACAGTGAGATTCTGTCTCTCCAAAAAATTTTAAAAATTAGCTGGACATGGTGACACGTACCTGTGGTTCTAGCCCAGGAGGATCACTTGAGCCTGAGAGTTGGAGGTGCAGTGAGCTATGATCACACCACTGCACTCTAGTCTGGGCAACAGAGCAAGGACCCAGTATCACAATCAATCAATCAATCAATCAATAAAAATAAAGTGGGATAAATCACTCTAACCAACATTAAGGCTTACGTGATAGCTACAGTAATCAAGACAGTGGCAGAGAGATAGACACATTTGTGACAACATGGATGAACCTGGAAGACATTATGCTAAGTGAAATTAGCCAGGCACAGAAAGACAAATACTGCATGATCTGACTTACATGTGTACACTAGAGAAATTGAACTCAGAGAAGCAGAGAATAGAATGGTGGTTGCCAGAGGCTGGGAAGATGGTGGTCAAAGGGTACCAAATTTCAGTTAGACAGGAGGAAAAAGTTCTGGAGATCTACTGGACAGCATGGTGATTCCAGTTAATAATAATATACTATATACTCAAAAATTGCCTAAAGAGTAGATCTTAAACATTCTCACCACAAAAACACATTGGTAATTTCTTTAAAAACTAAACCTATATCTGCCATACGACACAGCAATCACAGTCCTGGGCATGTATCCCAGAGAAATAAAGACTCATGTTCACACAAAAACCTATATATGAATGCTTATAGCCACAAACTGGAAACAACCCAGATGATCTTCAACAGGTGAACAGTTAAACAAATTCTGTGTATACCCATACCATGAAATACCACTCAGCAAGAAAAGCAGCAAATTATTAACACACGCAATAACTTGGATAGATCTCAAGGGAATTATGTTGAGTATAAATAATCCCAAACATTACATACTATATGATTCTATTCGTATAGCATTCTTGAAATTGCAAAATTCTACAGATAGAAAACAGATTACTGGTTGTCATGAGTCAGACACAGGCAAAGAGGGGGCGGTGGGGGGGTGGCTGTGTTTATAAAAGGGCAACAAGAGGAATCTTTGTGGTGATGAAACTGTTCGGTCTGAACTATCATGGTATACACATGAACCCATATAAGTGATAAAACTGCACAGAAGGAAACAAACACAAGGAGAAGTAAATTGGGGAAATTTAAATAGGATAACTGGATTACATCAATGTCAATATCTTGGTTATGATCTTATATTACAGTTTTATAGGATGTTACCACTGGGCGAAACTGGGTACAGGATCTCTCTATATTATTTCTTGTGAATTCACGTAAATTTACAATTACCTCAAAGTAAAAAGTCAATTAGAAAGATAAAGACTTATTTGAGCATCGAGGTAATTTTTGATGCAAAAAAAAAAAAAAAGCAGGTATGGCTGGGTACATGCCTATAGTTCCAACTACTAGGGAGTCT
Organism: Propithecus coquereli; assembly: GCF_000956105.1. NCBI lineage: Eukaryota > Metazoa > Chordata > Mammalia > Primates > Indriidae > Propithecus > Propithecus coquereli. The sequence continues at coordinate 1,270,075 of NW_012151763.1, forward strand.
GAGGCAGGAGGATTGCTTGAGCCCAGGAGTTTGAGACCAGACTGGGCAACACAGTGAGACTCCATCTCTAAAAAAAAAAGAAAAAAAAGAAAAAAAAATAACAAAAAAGGTATGACATGTAAAAGGATGCTCTTCAGGGACTCAGAAACGTTTTTTATCCACACTAAAAACTAAGGAGCAAATCATGCAGACCTGACTGGAAAACGGCAGTGGGTAGGAACATCTAGGAATGAGGTGGTGCAGAGGGCAACTTTCCAGACAACTGAGGCATGTTCCTTCCTCTGCCCAATGGCTCATAAACACTGCAAACCTTCCGGAGAGCGTATCTTTACAGAGCAAATAACACAGTTCTGTGTCTCTTTGAAATCAGGATACAGAATACAACCTTTCTTGGGGTCCTGAGGTTGTAATTTTTCTGTTATTACAGTGTGCTTACCCCTTAGAGATCAGCTCTTAGCTTTCTAGACTGTTGGATCTAGTGTTCCACAGACAAGGAAGCCTGCCAAGCAGACCAGTACACACTACATGTCCGAACTTGTGCTTCTGAGGTACTGCAACGACTCTTTAGCCAACCAAGGTGCACCTCCTGACCCTGAAATTACCTTTGGGTCCATCAGTACCTTCCCCTGTGCAAACACTTCTCATGGCAACATGCTGCAGATGAAAAGGCCCTTGCAGTAAAGCCAGAATCCCTGGACTCCAGCCCAGCTGTGCTGCTGGTGTGCAGCATGACCCTGGACAAGTCCCTCCCATGTGAACAATGGGGAGAGGACATGATCATTAAGGTTCTCTCCAGTCTGACATCTCGAGTTCTTCCTCATTAGTAAAGATGGATTTACTTTTTAAAGTTTAAATTTATTATAAAGGTAATACATGCTCAGTATTAAAAATATCCAATGGTATAGAATCGTAAGAAAAATCCAGCCTCAAACCTATCCCCAGTGGTGGCTACTCTAGCTTTTCAGATCTGTATGCAGGCCTGTGTGTCTGTGTGCTCACATACACTTTTATTTGATAGAAATTGATTCATGTTATATACATCCTGTTCTGTGATTTGCCTTTTTCCTATTGGTTCCAGAGACCTACCTTATTCTTTGTAATGACTGTAGAGTATGAATAGTTTAGACTTTATGTATTTCACTAGAATTTGAGGACGTTTAATTTTTGACTGATACAAAACACAAGAAAGTCGCAAACATCATTTCAAATGTACCTCTGCACATATGCGTAAGTTTACCTAGAGGAAAAATGCTTTGAAGTAGAATTGCTCAAAGATTTTACTGAACTTCCCTCCCAAAAGGTTGAATTAATTTATATTACTGTCTACAGAAGTGGAACTGAAAAGGTATGCCTTGTACAACGAACGACACCTGAAGCAGCCCTGTCTGCCGGAACACCACAGTACGTGCTTGTTGCACGTTAATACTGAAGAGATTACTGAGCCGAATGAAACATCCTGATGCCACACAACTGTGTAAGGTCATCTTCTCAAACAGTGGTTCTCAAAGAGTGTTCCATGGACCCCTGGGGGAGGTCCATGAGCTCATAACTATTTCTTGCATAATCATCCTTAGATGTTCTTTGCCCCTTCCATGGGGTTGATATTTGCACTGTGGTACAAAAGCAATGGTGAGTAAACCTGCTGGCCCCTTAGCATGGACCAAGGCAGTGGCTCCAAATGATACTATAAATCATTAGATTCTTCACCACTACACAATGGCAGCTGAAAGAGAATGCCAGTTTCACTTAAGCGTGTCCTAGATGAACATGGTAGGCAAAATTCTAAGATGGCTGCCAAGACTCCTACCCCCTGATGTAAACACCCTGTATAATCCTTGCCCCTTGAGTGTGGGAGGGACCCATGAACAGGCTGGATGTCACTCCTGTGATCAGGCAATAACATAGCAGAGGTGAATGGATTTTGCAGATGTACTTAAGATGTTCAATCAGTATGACTTTGAATTACTCAAAAGGGAGAATATTCTGGGTGGTTCAGACAAAATCATGTGAGCCCTTAAAAAGAAGGCTTGAAGCCTTCCCTGAGCTGACAGTAACACAGCAGAAATTCTCTCAGTCTCTTGGCCAATCTTGCAGAAGCAAGCAGCCACGAGTTCTATAGCTTCATGGAAATGAATTCTGCCAACAATTGTGAACCTGTGAATATGTTGCCTTACACAGGAAAAGGGACTTTACAAATGTCATAAAGCTAAGGTCCTTGAGATGGCGAGATTATCCTGAATTATCCAGTGGGGCCAGTGTAAGCACAAGGGAAAGAGAAGGCAAGAGAGTCACAGAAGGAGATGTAATGATGGAAGCAAGGGTGAGAGTAAGAGAGAGACTTGAAGATGCTACTCTGCTGGCTTTGAAGATGGAGGAAGTGGCCACAAGCCAAGAAATGCAAGTGGCCTCTATAAGGAGGAAAAGAAAAGGCAACAGATTCTCCTTCAGAGTCTCCAAAAGGAATGCAGCCCTGTTAGCACCTTGATTTTAGCCCAGCAAGATCCAGTGTTGGATTTCTGACCTCAATGATAATGATAAGAATAAACCCGTGTTGTTTACACAACCAAGTTTACGGCAATTCATTACAGCAGCAAGAGGAAGCTAACATAATCTCAAACTTCAGATGAGACCCTAGCCCCAGTTGACATTTGCATTGCAGTCTTATATAAGACACTTAGCAGAGAACTCAACTAAACAGGAGCCACACTCCAGGCCCAGGGAAATGATGAGAGCAAATAAAAAATTATTTTACTTATTATTGAGCTCACTAAATGTAATTGGTTATAAAGCAATACAAAATAAATATCAGGGAGCTCAAAAAAATTTTATTAGAGTTTAACATTTTGTGTGATGAAATGGAAAGGTGGTTAAAGCATTTCTGTTGCACACCCAAGTACCACAGGTTACTCAAGGAAAACCACTTGTGTGACTGTTTCAGTTTTTTTTTTTTTTTTTTATTTCAGCATATTATGGGGGTACAGATATTTATGTTACTTATGTTGCCCTTGCCCCCCCCCAAGTCCGAGTTTCAAAT
>NW_012151763.1:1280353-1306942 GCF_000956105.1 Propithecus coquereli
CGCAATGTCTTCCCGTGGAGTCTCCTGTAGTTTCAGGCATCCTTCCTTCCAACCCTCACCCCATCTATGTTTCTCTGCTCGTTTATTTTTTCTCTCTTTCTTCTAAAATTCGTCTTTTTTGCAGAGACCTTCTGACTGGCGGCTTGTCTCATCCGCCATCTTGGCTCCTCCCACTGTTTCAGTTTTGAAATGAATTAGCCACATGTTTTTTCTCATGGAATACCAAATTTACTTGAAAGAGTAAATGACAAATTATCGATATTCATATTTGAGTATTTACAAAAAATTCTTTTGAAAATGAATGAAATGTGCCTGTCACTTCAAGGAAGTCAACTGACAGTATTTGACAGTAAGAAAATTTGAGCTCTAAAAAAAATTAGAACTTTGAAAAATGTGTATCCAGCACCATGAGCCTGACGGCTTCCCAATACATAAAGACTCTTCCCGTCAGACTGGTGGTGATATTAACAAATGTGACATTTGAATATTGCATAAGGAAAGGTGTCATCATTTGGAAGCTCGAAACAACTCAGGACACCAATATTTTCCATACCACCTATACAGGATGTTACCAAATCTGACTGGATAAAAGATCCATTCGTATGGTAAAAGAGTCCAATGTGGTTCAGTGGAAATGAATAGGGAAAGTTCACTGATATGGTACTTGACCTTAAGAAATAATAACTTTCTATTAATAATTCTGGTGTCTAAATGTGCATTTGAACATTAATCCAAAAAATTAGAAAGCAGGAGTCTTTACATTAATATCAGATAAAGGAGGTGTCCCAGCCAGGAAATTACTAGATAAAAAAAGGGACATAACCCAATGGTAAGAGAATCAATCCACCAGGAAGACACTGTGATCCCAAATTTGGATGTACCAAAAAACAGAAACTCAAAATATATGAAGCAAAAACTTATAGAGGTTAAAGGAGAAATAAATTCACAATTATAGTTGGGGAATTCAATACCCTATTGTCAGCAATTAATTGGACTAGTAGACCAAAAAAAATCAGCAAGGATATAGAAGAACTAACTGACACAAACAACTATCAGGATCTAAGTGACATACAGAGAACATTCCACCCAACAACAGCGGATTGCTTCTCAAATGCACTGGGAACATTCTCCTGGATAGACCATCTGATATTCCATGAAACAAGTCTTAATAGATTTAAAAGAATTAAAATCAAACAAAGTATGCTCTCTGATCACAATTAGAAAGCAATAACAGAAATTAGGGAAATTCACACAAATATATGGAAATTAAACAACATACTCCAACATAACTAATATGTCAAAGAAGAAATCAGAAGGGAAATTGAAAAAATACTTTGAGAAGAATCAAAACAAAAACGCAATCTACCAAAACTTATGAGATACTGCCCAGCCATGCTTAGAAGGAAATTTATTGCTCTAAACAGACAAAGAAGAAAGATCTATAACCAATAGCCTAACTTTTCACCTTGGAAAACTAGAAAAAGGAGACCAAACAGAGCAAGCAGAAGGAAGCAAATAATAAAGATGAGAGTAGAAATAAATGAAGAAAATGACCGGAAGTGGTGGCTCACATCAGTAATCCTAGCACTCTGGGAGATCGAGGAGGGAGGATTGCTTGAGCTCAGGAGTTCGAGACTAGCCTGAGCAACAAGATCCTTGTCTCTACAAAATAAATAAATAAATAAAAAGGTAGCAAGACTAGCCGGGCATGGCGCATGCCTGTAGTCTCAGCTACTCGGAAGGCTGAGGCAGGAGGATTGCTTGAGCCCAGGAGTTTGAGGTTGCCGTGAGCTATGATGATGCCACAGCACTCTACCTGGGGTGACAAAGCAAGACCCTGTAAAGAAAGGGAAGAAAGAGAGAAAGTAAAGAAAGAAAGAAAGGGAGGGAGGAAAGACAGGGAAGAAAAGGAAGAAAGAAAGAGAAAAAAGAAAGAAATGAACAGAGAAATAGAAAATGTTTATAAAAACAAAACATGGTTTTTCAAAAGATAAACAAAATTGACAAACCTTCAGCTTGACTGACAAAGAGAAAGATGGTTCATACTAAAATGAGAAATGAAAGAGAAGACCTCACTGCTGACCTGACAGAAATAAAAAGCATTTTAAGGGAACACCACTGACAAAAATATGCAAAGAAATTAGATAGCCTAGATAAAATGGACAAATTCCTAGAAAGACACAAACTATTGAAATTGACTGAAGAAGAAAATCTGAATAGAACTATAACAAGTATATGTAATAAAAACTTCCCACAAAGAAAAGCCCAGGACCATATGCCTTCGCTGGTGAATTCTATAAAACATTTAAATAATTAACAAAAATCCTTCAAAAAACTCTTCCAGAAAATAAAAGAAAAGGAAAGAAACACTGCCTAACCCATTCAATGAGACCAGTTAAGTTACTGATACCCAAACTAGACAAAGAATTCACAAGAAAAACGACAGTCTGATGTCCAACAGGAATATAGATGCAAAAATCCTCAACAAAATACAAGGACACAAACTGCAACAAAAATAATTATTTCCAATTGATTTTTTTGAAGTTCCAAAAGCATTTCAATGGAAGGATAGTCTTTTTAACAAATGATACTGCAGCAATTAGACATTCATAGGCAAAAGTCAATTCTAGGAAAAAAACATATGGAACCTAGGTATAGGCAAAGAATTCTTAGACTTCGCATCAAAAGCATGATCCATAAAAGGAAAAATTGATGAACCGGATATCATCAAAATTAAAAACTTTTGCTCTACAAAAGACCTTGTTAAAAGGGCAAAAAGACAGCCTAGAGAATGAAGGAAAATGTTTGCAAACCATGTTATCTGACAAAGGACTAGTGTCTAGAATAGCTAAAGAACTCTCAAACTCAACCATAAAAAAACCCAAAAATTCAATTAGAAAATGGACCAAAGACATGAACAGACATTCTACCAAAAGGATACACAGATAGCAAATAAGCATATGAAAAGATCTTCAATATCATCAGCCAGAGAAATACAAATGAAAACCGCAATAAGGTATCACCACACACTTATCAAAATGGCTAAAGTGCAAAATAGTGACAACATTAAATGCCGGTGAAACAACTGGATTACTCATACGACACTTGAGGGAATGTAAAATATTACAACCTTCCTGGAGAAGTTTGGCCACTTCTTATAAAACTAAACATGTAACTACCATATGATCCAGCCATTGTACTCTTTGGCATTTATTCCTGAAGAAAGAAAAATTTATGTTCACACATAAAAAACTATAAGAGTTCCTAGGGGCTTTATTCATAATAGCCAAAAACTGGCAACGACTTCAACATGCGAAGTAAATAAACTGTGGTACATCCATACCCTGGACTACCCCTCGGCAGTAACAATGAATAAAAAATTGATATACCCAACATCTTAGATGGAAACTGAATTATGCTGCACAAAAAATGCCAATTCCAAAAGACTGCCTACTTTATGATTACATTTATATAATAGTCTTGAAATGACAATAGTTTACAAATGCAAAATAGATTAATGGTTGCCAGGGGTTAGGGAAGGGATGAAAGAGGGGGACAACACTGTAGGCAGGTTGGTGTGGTTATAAAATGTGATCACAAGATACTTACGGTGATGGAACTATTCTGTATCTGACTATCATGGTGGGTACACAAACCTATGCATGTGATGAAATTGCAGAAAATACACATATCAGTGAATACAAACAAAACTGGGAAATTGGAACAAAACGGGTAGATTATATCAATGTCAATATATGGTTGTGACAGTATAGTACAGTTGACAAGATGTTGCCATTAGGGGAAACCACATGAAAGGTACAAGGGATCGCTCTGTATTATTTCTTACAAATACATGTGAATCTATGATTATCTAAAAATAAAAGTTTAATTTTTAAGAATTATGTAAAGAGAGAGTTGAGAAACAAGGGACATTTTGTCAAAAAAGTTTTGATACTTAAATGGCTGAACTTCAGCAGTGCAGGGAAACTTAGAAAATAACTGAATATTATTTTAAGCTGCTAAGTTTATGATAATATACTCAGCAGCACTGGGAAACTAAAAGAAATAGAAAATTTATTAGTTTTATTAAAGCATGGCTTTTTAATATTCACTGATAAAACACTAAATACATTTGAAGCTTTTATACAGCACATCGAAATACAAAGGTTGACACACAGAAAAACCACTTGTGTAATTATTGCCATTTGAGCAGATTTAGTCACTCCTCTCACAGATTTTTCCTTGAAACAGTGAATTGAAGAGTAATTAATAAATATTTAAACTTTTTCAAAACTATAGTTTTGCCAACTTGAATATTTGGCAGATATTGTCTTGAAAATGAAATGAGTTCATCAAGGAAAACCACTGATAGCATCTGTTGCCAATGATAAGATTTCAAGTAAAAATTAGAATTTTGAAAAACCTATATCCACCACTGTGAGTTTAACAGCTTCCCAATACTTACAGACTTCTTCTAATGAGATGGGTCATGACGTGAATACATGTGACTTTTGGTTTTGCATAATGAAATGTGGCTTACTCGGAAGCTCAAAAAAACCTCAGGATACCAATATTTTTCCGAGTGACTGGTGCACAACGTTACAAAACCATGAATGGGTAAAAAGACACATTGAAAGCGCTACAGAGTCCCGTGGAACCAAGTGCGGAAAGTTCACTGATAGAGTTGCACGTTCCACACTGTACTTAACCTGTAAGAAACAGCCACTGGTTGAGTTTTGCTGTCCTATCAAAGAACGTCCACAATCATCCAAAAAGTCTATTAAAATATTCCTCCCTTCCCCCACTGCATATGGGTGTGAGGCCAGATTTTCTTCATATACTTCAACCAAAACATCATCTCACAACCGAACAGAGAAGTGGACGTGAGAATCCACCTGTCGTCTATCCAGCCAGACATGAGAGAAATTTGCAAAAATCGAAAATAATGCCACTCTTCTCGCTAGATTTTGCTTTTGTCTTGCCAAGCACACTTATTTCTCATAAAAATATTTTATGTTAAGAGCGTAGGTTTAGTGCTGTTCATTTTAGATTAACAAATGTTGAAAGTTTTTCAGTTTTAAGTCCTAAGATGGTAAATATCGAGAGAAGTGACCCACATAAACAAAAGCTCTTGAGATCCTCAATGATTTGGGGAGTCCAGAGACCAAAAAGTTCGAGAACCACTGTTTTCAGGTTCTCCTGTGGCTGGAAGTGCCCTGAGCTCTGCCAGGCCCAGGGTGGCTCTGTGGGCTGTTGTAGTTAACGAGACAGGACCCAACCAGGGAGCTGCAGAGCTGCCCGGTGGTTTCAGCCAGCCAGGACTTACCTCTTCCTCCTGCACTCGGTTTCCTGCGGCCATCATCTCGATCACCCAAAGCATCAGCCAAGTCAAATTCACTACCTTCAGTGGGCCCCAAAACACAAAGGAAATAGCCAACTGATTAACAACTGGGTACAAGATTCCAAAAAACCAAAATGTCCATGGGTTCGTCTGATCAGAACAATGGGTTAAGACAAAAACATAAATTGGAATCCAACTCTGTGTACGGACATTGATAATGAAAACACATACAGGATGGAGCAAGTTACTGCTTTCTGACATTGTGGTATACTACCAGTTTTTTAATTAATTTATATTCCTAACTATGCTTTGTTTAGGCCAGTAGTCAGAACATTTTTAACAGTATACTCACTGATTGCAAGTATTAACCCAAAATTCAAAACCAGGTGCACAGAGCCCATAAACTGGGCAATCAAAAGGGAATCCACATGGGTCACAAAACGTCCCTTTGAATGTGGAAATGTGAAGAAATGCAGACAAATCATAAAGTGACAGTGACTCTGTTGGGTCATCGCTGTCTCTTCAGAAGGAAATTAACTCTCTGCTGCAGCGAATGTATCAGCATGCCCCTAAAGTACTGGTAACAGGTTGCGGGATTAGACCAATGACAGGGGCACCAACCCCAGGGCCAAGTTTTTCTTTATGTCAGCGAAGATGCCTGAATGGTAAAATAGCCCATCTGAAGAAAGGCTCAAACAACTACAGGAATTAGTTGTAAAGAAGCACTGAGTTCCGAAATCCTTTACTGAAAGATGATAGTGTAAAATAAATGTCATTCCAAAATGTCCCATCTTCCTAAAGAAAATGTTTGATGGGCTTCATAAAACCTCTATTATCTTTCCTGATTTTAGAGTATGAAATGGTTGAAAAGGTAAAGTAGTCCAAATACATTTTCCTCTTGAAATTGTCCTAGACAGGAGTTTTCATAAAAAACACAGAAGACATAATGATCAGCCAGATATGCACCCTATTAAGTTAAATCCAGTGTTTGGATTGAAACCTTGGTTGGCTTTGCACACATGGGGCTTAAAACTAGAGGGAGCTCACTTGGATGCTGCCTCAGAGGGAGCTACATGGGGTCCTCCCTTATTGCCCTCCTCAGGGCAGCCATGTTACCTGCAGGATTTGCTGGAGCTCTTGTAGTTCCTGGCCTCTTGGTTGTGGTGGTGGTGATATGGTCCCATCTCTCTAAAAGGGAGAGGAAGGACAGGAAGGACAGCAAGGGGAGCACATTTAGTAACAAAATATAGCAGCTACTTCACGACTTGGGGAAGTCACATCACAAGTAGAATGTCTTTGCTTTAGTCCTTGAGGCTCCTCTAGCTAGGGCCTCCGACAAATCATACTTAGAATGACAACAAAATGATATAGGTTTAAGTGAGATGGGTTCTACTCAATTTTCTTCTTCAGAGGACGAGGATGGTGAGGTGGACGTGGTCCTGCATATGACCTGGTGATTAGTGGAGCTAGGGCTTGAGCCCAGATCTGCTGGAGATGACCTCATGGTCCAGGGAGTTCCACAGCTTGGGCATGATGATCCTTGAGAGCTCCGAGCCTTGGTTCCACAAATATCAACCTGGCACTTTAACCATAGATAGTACTGCTGAGGAATGGACTCAGGTAGTATTCCTAGTGGAATATGGAAGTAGATCATAAGCTGAAAGTGGTTATAATACACATAATATTTTATATAAGTGTGGTTACTATTATAAATATTAGGTCTTTGGGCTCAACAGTATTCCTTTAAAATTATGGATATCTTTCACAAGAATTACACTACGTGCATGAGTTTTCCAAAGGTTTCTTTTTGTAAACATCAAGACTATGTTGTATGTGTTCCTACCATAGGAAGTATTAGGTAGAAGGAAGATTTAAGGAATGGGAAAGGCAGAGATGAAACAGGTTTAACTTTGTATACACCAAGTACTCAGTTACTGACTACTGAAAAAACAAACATGAAAAATAAAAATAAGTTGAGGCTAGGTGCAGTGGCACTCGTCTGCAGTCCCAGCTACTCAGGAGGCTGAGGCAGAAGGATTGCTTGAACCCAGGAATTCGAGGCTGTAGCGCACTGTAATTGCACCTGTGAATAGCCACCAAACTCCATCCTGGGCACCACAGCAAGACCTCATCTCTAAAAAAAAATAGAAATAAGCTGAAAGTAAAAGGATGGAAAAAGGCATACTATGAAAACAACGACCATAAGAGAGATAAAGTTAACCTTAAAAAAAATTGTTGCCAGAGTCAGAGTGACATTTTATAATGATTATAATAACGAAAGAGTTAATCCAAGAGGAAAATATAATTTTAAATACACGTACACCTAACAGAGCCCCAAATTACATGAAGCAAAAAAAGACCAAATTGAAGTGAACAGACAATTCAATGTACGAGTTGGAGATGTCAATACCCTCTTTTCAATCATAAAAGGAACAATTAGGCAGATCAAAATGGAAATATAAGAATTGAACAACTCTATAAACCAATTAGATCCAATATACACTTATAGAACACACCACCCAGTGATAACAGAATCCACATTCTACTCAAGTGCTCATGAAACATTCTCCAAAGTAGACCATATATAGGTGACAAAACAAGTCTCAAACTTAAAAAGACTGAAATCATATAAATTGTGTTCAACCATAACAGAATAAAAATAGAAGGGCATTTAGAAAATTCACAATTATATGAAAATTAACACACTCCTAAACAATAGGTCAAAGAAATTATAAAATACTTTGAGATGAACAAACATGAAAACACAACATACCAAAACTTATGCATTGCCATGAAAGCAGTGCTCAGAAGAAAATTTATAGTTGTAAATGCCTATATTAAAAAAAGAAAAATCTCAAATCAATAACCTGAACTTTCACATTAAGAAACTAGAAGCAGATGCCATCACCATCCAGAGCCATCCACCACTGCCAGCCATGGTCAACTCCACCGTGTTATCTGACATCGTCATCAAAGGCAAACCCTTGGGCTGCATCTCCTTTGAGCTGTTTATAGACAAAGTCCCAAAGACAACAGAAAACTTTCATGCTCTGAACACTGGAGAGAAAGGATTTGGTTATAAGGGTTCCTGCTCTCACAGAATCATTCCAGGGCTCACGTGCCAGGGTGGTGACTTCACATACCATAATGGCACTGGCAGCAAGTCCATCCATAGAGAGAAATTTGACAATGAGAACTTCATCCTGAATCATGTAGGTCCTGGCATCTTGTCCATGGTAAATTCTGGACCTAATAAAAATGGTTCTCAGTTTTTCATCTACACTGCCAAGACTGAGCAGCTAGATAGCAAGCATGTGGTCTTCGAAGGTGCAAGAGGGCATGAACCTCGTAGAAGCCATGGAGCACTTTGGTCCAGGAATGGCAAGATCAGCAAGATGATCACCAGTGCCAAATGTGGGCAACTCAAATGTGACTTGTGCTTTATCGTAACCACCAGACCATTCCTCCTGCAGCTTAAGAGAGTATCCCTCCCCCACATTTGCTGGAAATACCCTATAATCTTTGTGCTCTTGCTGCAGTTCTTTGGGTCCCATATTTTCCTTATTCCCCTCCACATCTAGCTGGATTGCAAAGTTTATGATTATGAAATAAAAACTAAATAACAATTTAAAAAAATAAACTAGAAGAAGAAGAGCAAACTAACCTAAAACAAGCAGAGGAAGAAAATACTAAGGATTATAGCAGAAATAAATGAAATAGAGAATAGAAAAACAATAGAGAAAAATCAACAAAACCAAAAAATTCTTTTAAAACATCAACAAAATTCATAAACTGTTCACAGACTGACCAAGATAAAAAGAGAGAAGACCCAAATTACTAAATTCAGGAATTAAAGAGAGAATATTACTATCAACCTTACAGAAATAAAAAGGATTATTAAGGAATTCCTTGAACAATTATAATCCAATAAATTAAATAACCTAGATGAAATGGATAACTTCCTATTAACAAACTACCAAAAGAAGAAATAGAAAATCTGTCTATACCTAGACCTCTAACAAGAGATTGAATCAGTAATCAAAAAACTTTCCACAATGAAAATTCCAGTACAGAAGTCTTCGTTGGTGAATTTTACCAAATGTTTAAACAAGAACCAATTCATCTAAACTTTTCAAGAAAAAAAAAATACACAAGAGAAGGGAATACACTTCCTAATCCATTCTTTGAGGCCAAGAGTACACTAATACCAAACTCAGACAAATACATCATAAGAAAACTATAGAACTATAACCCTTATGAATATAGAGCCAAAGTCCTCAACAAAACAATAGCAAACCAAATCCAGCAGCATATTAGTACTGACCATGACCAAGAGGAGCTTATCCCAGGAATGCAAGGGTGGCTCAACATAATAAAAATCAATCAATGTAATATCCCATACTAACAGAATGAAGTGGAAAAAACCACATGATCATCTCAATAGATGCAGAAAAGGCATCTGACAAAAGTCCACAGCATTTTGTGATAAAAAACACTCAATAAACTAGGAATAGAAGGGAATTTCCCATTGGCCCCAGAGATAAATTCTATCCTTGTTTTCTGTTTACCCCACCAGAGTACACTCTCTGTTTTTAAGTGAGAATGGCTTACTCTATTGGATTTTTTCAGCATTCAGATGGTTTATTTTGGTCTTATCTGTTAAATTCCTAGGGGGAAAAAAAGGGAATTTCCTCAACCAAATAAAGGGCACCTGTGAAAAACCTGCAATTGGCATTGTATCTAAAGGTAAAAGACTGAAAGGTTTTTACCTAGAATCAGCAACAAGACAAGGATATCCACTCTCAACACTTCTATCCAACATTATAGTGGAAGTTCTAGCCAAGGCAATTAGTCAAGAAAAAGAAATCATCCAGATTGGAAAAGAAAACATACAACTATCTCTATTCACAGATGACACGATCTTATATACAGAAAACCCTCAAGAATCCACACCAAAAAAAAAAAGAAACTATTAGAGCTAATAAATAAGTTCAGCAAAGTTGTAGGATACAAGATCAAAATGTGAAAATCAGTTGTATTTCTATACACTAGCAATGATCAATATAAAGAGAAAAATAAGAAAACAATTCCATTTATAATAGCAACAAAAACAACAAAACTTTTAGGAATAAATTTGACCAAGTGTAAAGACATGTGCATTAAAAGCTACAAAACACTGTTAAAAGAAACTAAAGACCTAAATAAATAGAATGAAATCTCACGTTCATAGAGTACAATACTCAATATTAAGATGGCACTATTTCCCAAATTAATTTGTAAAATCCTATGTGATTTCTATCAAAATTCCAATTGACTTTTTTGTAGAAATGGACAAGCTAATCCCAAAATTCATATGAAATTGTATGGGACTTTAAATAGCCAAATCAATCTTGAATAAAGAACAAAATAAGAGGAATCACACTTCCCAATTTCAAAACTTACTACAGAGCTACAGTAGTCAAAACACTGTGGTACTGGCATAAGGTTACACATATAGACCAATGTTACAGGATTGAGAGTCCAGAAATAAACACTCATATTTATGGTCAATTGATTTTCAACAGAATATCCAGATCATTCAATGGAGAAAGGACAGTCTTTTCAACAAATGATGCTTGAACAGCTGGATAACCACATGCAAAATAATGAAGCTGGACCCCTACTTCTCACCATATATAAAAATTAACTCAAAATGGACCAAACACCTAAATATAAGAACTAAACCCATAAAACTCTTAGAAGAAAACACAGGGGTAAACCTTCATGATCTCCAGTTTGGCAATGAATACTTAGGCATGACACCCAAAGCAAGAGCAATAAAAAAAATAAGTTACACTTTATCAAAATTAAAAACTTTTATGCATCAAGAAAGTGAAAAGACAACCTGCAAAATGGGAGAGATATTTGCAAATTATATATCTGATAAATGTATAGAGACATCATTATTCGTTAGCCTTTAGGGAAATGCAAATGAAAACCACAATGAGGTCCTACCTCACACCCACTAGGATGGCTTTAATTAAAAAAAAAGAAAAATAAAAAGTTGGTGAGGATGTGGAGAAATCAGAACCCTCATACATTGCTGGTGGGAATGTAAAATGGTTCAGCTACCGTGGAAAACAATTTAGCAGTTCCTCAAAGAGTTAAACAGAATGATCATATGAACCAGCAATTCCACTTCTAGGTATATGCCCCCCAAAATTAAAAACAGGTATTCAAACAAGTACGTGTACACAGCATGTTCATAGTAACATTATTCATAATAGCCAAGACCTGGAAGCAGCCAAACATCCATCAGCTGATGAATGGATAAACACTGTGGTATATCTACATAATGGAATATTACTCAACCATAAAAAGGAATGAAGGACTGATAAATGCTACAACATGAATGTGCCTCCAAAACATGTTACGTGAAGTAAGTCAGACACAAAAGGTCACACATCTCTTATATGAAATATCCAGAATAAATTCAGAGATAGAGAAAGCAGGTTGGTGGTTACTTGAAGTTGGCGGTGGGGAGGGAGGAATGAAGAGAAACTACTTAATGGGGGTAAGGGATTTTACTTTGGAGTGATAGAAATGTTTTGGAACTGGATAGAGGTGGTAGTTGCATGACGTTGTGAATGTCCTAAAATGCCATTGAATGGTTCATTTTAAAATAAAGGTCAAAAAATACAAAGTAGCAAATACATAAGATAAACAAGTCTAGCAATCTAATGTACAACATGAGGACTATAGCTAATAATATTGTATCGTTTTTAGGATTTTTGCTAAATGAGATTTTAACTGCTCTTGCCACAAAAAAAAAAAATAGGTAACTGTGAGATGATGGACATACTAACTTGCTTCACTATAGTAACTATTTACTATCTATATGTATTCATAATATGTTATATACCTTATATATAATAAATTTTAAAAGTAAATAAAATGGTTAATTTTATGTTATATGAATTTTTTACCTTAATAATTTTTTTAAGAAGGATGTCTTTTCTGTTGCTTATAATAGAATACATGAAACTGGGTAACGTGTAAAGAAAAGGAATTTGTTTCTTATAGTTATGGAGGCTGAGAAGTCCAAGGTCAAGGGGCCACATCTGGTGAGGGCCTTCTTGCTAGTGGAGACTCTCTGTAGAGTGTCATGGTGGTGCAGGAAATCACATGGCAAGGGAGGGGTGAATGTGCTAGCTCTGGTGTCTCTTCCTTCTTCTTATAAAGCCACCAGTCCCACTCCCACGAGAACACATTAGTCTATTAATCCATGAATCTATTAATCTATAAATGCATTAATCCATTTATATGAGGTCAGAGCCCTCATGACTGAATCACCTCTTAAAGGTCCCACTTCTCAATACTGCCACATTGGGAATTAAATTTCAACATGAGTTTTGCAGGGGACAGATATTCAAACCATAGCAAGGGGGTTGGGAAAGGAGACCACACCACAACCGCATATGCATTCTTTTACAGTTCAGTTTTAGTAAAAAGTCTTCATGGAAGTTAAGAATATGGAAAGTCTTTCCCTTAAAATGATCATGTTCGCATCTTACTCCTTAGGAAGGCTTTAGGTACCCTAATGCATACCTTAATGTGAAGACGGCACCAGTGGACGGATTTTCATGGTAAGAGAACTACATGTGATAACTTGCTGTCATTAAGTATGTGTGTATATATGTATATGTGTCTGTATACATATCTCACCCAGCTCATCATCAATTTAGAGATGTTTTTATGTCTATAATTTCCATTTGACTTTGCACCTGTAAAATGCAGGAGTGTAGCTTACTTGTCAAAATAAGGTTCTTTATATTATCATGATACTAGTCAGGTAAAAAAGAGGAATTACATCACTGAAACCATTATTTGAGCAACTTTCAGAAAAGCAATTGCCGCTTATGTAAATATTAACTTAAAATTTGTATAACTCAAACAGCTCTTGTATAAAAATATTTGTTTATCTGTCTTAAAAAATTAACTGAACATAAATATAAAGGTTTATTTTCAGACTCTCAATTCTGTTCCACCGATCTACATTATGCCAGTACCACACAGTCTTGATTGCTACAGCCTTGTGAGGTTCTGCCCTACCATGCACAGTTTCTGGAAAAGTCTGGTTTCTCTGAACATCTGCACATGCCATTTCAAGAGAGGGTGGTCCTTACATGCATGTGGAACCAGTTGCTCTGTCACAACCTGAGCATGCAGTGATATAGAACAAGAGCTTAGGATTTATGCACTTTTTAAGTACGTACTAACTACAGATTTTCTTGTCCTGAGTCTTTAAATGGGATCTCTTATCCATAATTGAGATGAGAAGAGTCTACTTATCAAAGACTATGAACAGTAGGTCAAGCTTCATCAAAGCAGTGAGGTCCTAAAATAAAGAAACCAATTTCTGTGAAGCCTTTCTCAAAATAAACTCAGAAAAAATTCTTAGCTGCTCAGCAAATGCTTCCAGCAATATGGCACTTGTACCAGGAGTGATTCTCTATAACATGATGCTGCACCAAAATAGCAAACAAAACTGGGTAGGTTCCCCCAGGTGTGGTTTAATAATGATACCTGCTGTGGTCTGAATGTTTGTGTCCCCCTCAAATTCATATGTTGAAACCTAACCCCCATGGTGATGGTGCTAAGAGGTAGGGCCTTTGGGAAGTGATTGGGTCATAAGGGCTCTGCTCCCCTGAATGGGATTAGTGCCCAGATAAAAGAGGCTCGAGGCAGCGCTTTAAGTCCCTTCCACCATGTGAGGATGCAGCTAGAAGGCACCATCTATGACGCAGAGAACAGCCTTCAGCAGACGCTGAATCTGCTGGCACCTTGATCTTGAATTTTCCAGCCCCCAGAGCTATAAACAATAAATTTCTGTTCTTTATGAATTACCTAGAGTATCTTGTTATAGCAGCCCAAATGGACCAAGACAGTGCCCACAGCATTCCCAGAAAATGGGGACACTCATAAGAAGTTTTATTTGGCAAAATCAGAAGTGTGTTTCCCCACGAGATGATTACAGAGAAAAAGGGAGAGACAGAGCGCAGGGAGGGTGGGCGAGCATTCTGAAAGCAACATGGATTAACCCTGAAAACATGCTAAGTGAAAGAAGCCAGACATAAAGTCCACTTATTGAGTGATTCCAGATATGAAATGTTCAGAATAGGGAAATTCATGGAGACAGAAAGAGATTAGTGGTTGCTTTGGGGTAAGGGGTAGGAACAAGAAGATTCGGGGGATTGGAAAGTGATAGGTAAAGGGTACAGGGTTTCTTTTGAAGTCATAAAAGTGTTCTAAAATTGACTACAGTGATGGCTGTACAACCCTGTAAAAAACCACCGAATTGTATGTTTGCAACAGGTGAATTATATGGTATGTGAACTATATCCCAGTAAAGTAGTCTAAAATCCCTGAGGAGAATCTCCTTTCACTTATAATAAAGGTTGTCACTGTGCCCCGTAAGACCCTGCACGATCTGTCCCCTGACAACTTCTTTCTTTTCTACAACATTTTCCAAACTCCAGCCACACAGGCTGCCCTTCCAGGCCCTGGAGGGATCCTAGCTCTTTTCTGCCTCAGAGCTCTTGCACCTGATCCCTTGGCCTTGAAGGCTCCTTCGCCACTCCAAGCACATTACTACCCCTCAGAGGAGCCTTCGCCACTTAACCTGAAGTGGCTGACACTTACCACCTCCTTGGGCCCTCACTATCCCGACACCCTGTTGTATTTGCTCCACAGTACTCAGCAATATCCGAAGTTATTTTATGTACTATCTCCTTCTAGACAAAATAACTCCATGAGGGCAGTGACTGTGTCCACATTGTATGCCCAGCACCTCGAACAGTGCCTGGTAGACAAGTATGTACCCAAGAAACATCAGTGAATGAATAAATGAAGATCATTTACAATACCCTGACTTAGGCAGTTCAGGGATTTTTTTAAACAGGAAAAAGGATACACAATATGCAGAGGAGAAAATTCTCCATGAGATGAATAATTGGACCAAGGAGAGGTAGACAGGCCTCTCTTCTTTGAAACCTTAATTACATTAAATGTAAGGTAAGACAGAAAAAAGGATGACAGCATAATGGGGTCTTGAGAGCTGCCATTGAACCATAGACGTCACGTGCCGGTGGTTCTAAGGGTCCCATACACATTGGCTGATGGGTGCTGATGACAATCAGATGGGCCAGCACATGACTCAGAAAGGGATATTAATATTAAAAAGTGCCCATCAAGAAGTTAACAAATTTATTGAGAGTTTGTTTATACTTATCACATTTGTTTTGGGTTTTTGTTCTGTTTTGGAGATGTTAATAATTTCATTAAAATCATCATTGCTAAAAAATTAAGTGTATTTATTTTCCTGGGGATCTAAGAGGCCACCTGCATGCATAGGGCTGCAAGCAAGCTCAGGAAAAGACCTGAGAGTGTCCTAACCTCTCACCTCATACCACACACAAAAATTAAATTCTAAGAGTTTCATAGTTTTAGGTCTATGATCCATTTGGAGTTAATTTATGTGTATGGTGTGAGGGAAGCGCCCAACTTCATCCTTTTGTATGTGGATATCCAGCTGCCCCAGCACCATTTGTTGAAGAGACTCTCTTTTCCCTTTGAATGGTCTTGGCACCTTTGTCAAAAATCAACTGACCATAAATATAAAGGTTTCTAGACTCTTGATTCTATTCCATTGATCTCTAGGTCTGTCTTTATGCCAGTACCATACTCTCTTGATTATTGTAGGTTTATAATAAGTGCTAACATTGGGAAGTATGAGTCCTCCACCTTTTTCTTCTTTTTCAAGATTGTTTTGGCTATTCTGGGTCTCTTGAATTTCCATATGAATTTTAGGATCGGCTTGTCCATTTCTGCGAAAAATCCAGCTGGGATTTGGGCAGGAACTATGTTGAGTCAGTCACTCCATTGAGGCAGGTATGGACTTTTCAGGTATGCTTGACTCTCACGCCAGAGGACCAGCCACCATCAGTCCTTCCAATCAAGTCAGTCAAAGAACAGCAATAAGGCTAATGTTTACCAAGCCACTCACTTGTTCCAAGTACCATGCTGAGCACTTCACATGGGTCATCTCATCTAATCCTTACCGTGATCCTAGGAGGTAGGGCTTACTATTATCCTCATATAACAGGTGAGAAAACCGAGGCGCAGAGAAGTCAGGTGACTCACCTGATGTGACAGCTAATATGTGGCAGAGGCACAGTTCAGACTCAGGAAGTCTGACTTCAAAGCCCCTTTCTCCACCTCGAATATACACAGAGATCCTATAAGCCCATTAAAAAAAGGCAAACAACCCAGCAGAAAAATGGGGAAAGAATGTGAACAGGTAATTTACCAAAGAGGAAAATGCAAATGGCCAATAAATATATGAAATGATGCTCCATCTTACTATAAAAGCAGGGGAATGTATAAGCAGCAACAAGATATTTTATCTGTCATATTGGTAAAATATTTTTGACTGGTAAAATCTAGTATTGGTATGGGTCTAGGAAAACAGGTACTATTATAAAAATATCAGTGAATGTACATAACAACACATCCACTTTGGAAAACAATTTGGCAGAATTTATTAAAATATAAAACACACCCTTTTGCCTTGCCATTCCATTTGAACTTGGGCACAAAGGACATGGACAAGAATGTCCACTGTAGCCCTGTTTGTCATTGCATAAAAAGGAAACAAACCATGTGTCTGCCAGGAAGAAAATGACAATAGTGGCCATGGCCAAATCCATACCACATTGGAATGCTAGTTCCACAAGGCACAGGTTTGTATCTGATGTGTTCATGGCTGTATCCTCAATGCCTAAAATAGTAACTGACACACAGTTGGCACTCTGATGTCTGCTGAATGCATACTGTGGTATACTATGCAGCAGTTAAAAAGAATAAGGTGTCTATGTGTGTATATGTACATATGCATGTGTGCGTGCATGTACACACACATGCATATATAGTATACATTTATATATATTAACATAAATTTCCTTATTTGGAAAAAGGATCTTTTCAGATATAATTAAGTGAAGGATCTCAAGATGGTATTATCCAGGTGGGACTTAAACCCAGTAAGTATCCTTGCAAGAAAGAGAAGAAGAAAGACACAGAAATGGGAATACCATGTGATGATGGAAGCAGAGATTGGAGTGATGCAGACACAAGCCAAGGAACACCCAGAGCCACCAGAAGCTGGGAAAGGCAAGGAAGGATTCTTCCCAAGAGGCTTCAGAGAGAAAGTGGCGCTGCCGACCCTTGACTTAGAATTTCTGGCCTCCAGAACTATGACAGAATAAAGTTCTGTTGTTTTAAGCCATCCAGTCTGTGGTACATTGTTAAGGCAGCTGGAACAAACTATTATAGATATATTCTCCCAGTTCTTCAATACACATTAAATGAAAAATCAAGTTGTGAAATAATACATATATGGCTACGCATGAAATAACACATGACTACATGTATAATCATACATGCATTATTTACAACTTGCTTTGTGAAAAAGCCACACACATAATTTAAAACAAAAAATCCCCAAGCAATCTCTGTCTGTAGATGTACATAATAGCAAATAAAATTAATTGGGATCAGCATACCCTAAACTGACTGAAGTAGTTCCCTCTTGGGAGGGGAGTGGGTATTAGTAGAATGGAGAAAGGCCAAGGGAGGCCTCAGCTTTGGAAGCATTCAAGCATTTTTTAAAAAATGGTTTAAATTTTTTTCAAAAAAGTTAAAAGGAAAATTGATAAAGCTTAGCATTTGAGAAACTCCACACATAGACCCCATTTTAAGAAAAGCCATTATAAAAAACAGTCTAAAAGGAGAAACAAATCCCTTATCCACTTCGAAGTGCCTTTTTTGAGTTGGGAAAGACAGTCCTTGGAGGCCACTGCTGGGATGTCACACCAGTAGGGGCTATGAGTTGAGCTGGAGAAAATAATGTATCAGCTATTACACATTGTTAGGTATTCTCAAAGGACTTTAAATATTCAGATTTTCTTTTAAATAATATAACTTATGATATAACTATATTTCACCTAATCAAGTGAAATACATATTACCTATTTTTTTCTTGAGTCTGTATTCTGAATGGGTGGTGCATATCAATCACTATTGTTTGTTTTTTTTATTTTTTTTAATTTCAGAATATTACAGGGGTACAAATACTTTGGTTACATATATTGCCTTTGCACCACCCAAGTCAGAGCTATAAGCATGCCCAACCCCCAGACATCGTGCACCACACCCATTAGGCGTGAATATACCCATCTCCTTTCTACCCTCTTCACCTGCCCGACACACGATGAATGTTACCACTTTGTGCACATAAGTGTTGATCAATTAGTACCAATTTAATGGTGAGTACATGTAGTGCTTGTTTTTCCATTCTTATGATACTTCACTTAGTAGAATGGGCTACTATTACTTGTTTTTAATAGTTTGTTTGATTTACTACTCACGCTTTACTGAGGAAGTCTCTATAAATGCATCCTCCAGATTAAAATCATCGAAGTCTCCAGATCCTAAAAATTAAAAAAAAAAAAAGATTTTAAAATTTAACTATCTTTGCATGAAACAAAATAATATTGAAATTATCTCTTGAAATGGCCAAATAAAAAAAAAATCAAAATCTGAAAGAGAAAAAAATGATCATTTCCCTTTTGAAATTGAAGGAATGGAAAAATATATTCCACACAAACGGAAATCAAAAGAAAGCAGAGGTAGATACGCTTGTATTAGACAAAATAGACTTTAAGTTAAAAACTGTAAAAAGAGACAAAGAAGGTCACTATATCATGATGAAGGCATCAATTCATCAAGAAGTTATAACAATTATATACACACCTAACACTGAAGCACCTAAATAGATAAAGCAAATATTAATAGATATGGAGAGATAGACTGCAATACAATAACAGTAGGAGACTTCAATGCCCCACTTTCAACGTTGGACGGATCATCTAGATGGAAAATCAATAAGGAAACATGGGATTTGAACTACACTTTAGACCAAATGGACATGTTAATAATAGATATTTACAGAACATTCCATCCAACAGCAACAAGATACGCATTCTTCACAAGTGTACACAAAACATTCTCCAAGACAGATCATGTTAGGCCACAAAACAAGTCTTAAATTTAAGAAGATTGAAATTATATTGAAAATCTTTTCTGGCCACAATGACATGGAACTAGATATCAACAGTAGGAAGAATCTTGGAAAACCCGCAAACGTGTGGAAATTAAACAATATGCTCCTAAACAAGCAATGAGTCAAAGAACAAATTAAAAGGGAAATTAAAAAACATCTCGAGACAAACTAAGATAGAAACACACCATACCAAAACTCATGGGATGTGGCAAAAGCAGTCCTGAGAGGAAAGTTTACAGCAATAAACACCTACATCAAAAAAGACAGAACACCTCAAATAAACAACCTAACATTATACCTCAAGGAACTAGAAAAAGAAAAAAGCCCAAACATAGCAGAAGGAAGGAAATAACAAAGATAAAAGCAGAAATAAACAAAACAGAAATTAGAAAAATAGAAAATATCAACAAAACTAAGAGTTGGTTTTTGGAAAAGATAAAAATCAACAAACCTTTAGATAGGGTACTAGACTAAAAAAAAAAAAAAAGACAAGACTCAAAATCAGAAATGAAACAGAAGCTATTACAACTGATAACACAGAAATACAAAGGATCAGAACAGACTACTATGAACAACCACACATGAACATATTGGATAACCTAGAGGAAATGGGTGAATTTATAGAAACATGCAACCTACCAAGACTGAATCTGGAAGAAACAGGAAATCTGAACATGCCAATAACAAGGAGATCGAATCAGTAATAAAAAGTTCCCCAAAGAAAAGCCCATGACCTGATGGCTTCACTGCTGAATTCTACCAAACATTTAAAGAACTAATACCAATCCTTCTCAAACTCTCCCAAAAAATTAAAGCAGGGAGAATACTTCCAAACTCATTTTATGAGGCCAGCATTACCCTAATACCAAAGCTAAACAAGGACACTATAAGAAAATTATAGGCCAATAGCTCTGATGAACACAGATGCAAAAATCCTCAACAAAATACTAGCAGACAAATTCAATAGCACATTAGAAAGATCATTCACCATGATCAAGTGGGATTTATCCCAGGGATGCAAGAATGGTTCAACATATGAAAATCAATAAAAGTGATATATCATATTAACAGAATGAAAAACAAAAACCACTAATCATCTCAATAGTTGCAGGAAAAGCATTTAAGAAAATTCAACATCCATTCATGTTAAAAATCCTCGAAAAAATAGGTATGGAAGGAATGTACCTCAACTTAATAAAGGCTAAATATGCAAGCCCACAGCTAATATCATACTCAATGATGAAAAGTTAAATGCTTTTCCTCTAACACCAGCAACAAGACAAGGATACCCACTCTCACGACTTCTATTCAACAGAGTACTAGAAGTCCTAGCAAAATAATTAGGCAAGAAAAAAAAAGGCTTCCTTATAGGAAAGGAAGAAGTGAAATTATATTTGCTGATGACATGATCTTATGCATAGAAACCCAAAAGGCTCCATCAAAAAACTGTTAGAATTGATAAAAAAAAAAAAATTCTGTAAAGTTGCAGGTTACAAAATCAACATACAAAAATCAGCAGTGTTTCTATACAATGAACTATCTGAAAATTAAAACAATCCCATTTACAATAGCATCAAAAAAATAAAATAATTGGGAGTAAATTTAACCAAGAAGGTGAAAGATCTATACATCAAAAACCATAAAACACTGATGAAAGTAATTGAAAACACAAATAAATGGAAAGATATTCCATGTTCATGTACTGGAAGAATATTGTTAAAATGTCCATGTGATGCCCAAAGGGATCTACAAAATCAATACAATTCCTATAAAAATTACAATGTCATGTTTCACAGAAATAGAAAAAACATTCCTAAAATTTGTATGGAACTAGAAAAGACCCTGAATATCCAAAACAATTTTGAACAAAATGGACAAAGCTGGAGGCAGCACACTCCCTGATTTCAAAATACAAAACTACTGTAATCAAAACAGTATGGTACTGGTATAAAAACAGACATCAACCAATGTAACAGGATAGAAAGCTCAAAAGTAAACCTAAACATTTACAGTCAACTGATCTTCAACAAAGATGCCAGGAACACACACTGGGGAACGGACAGTATCTTCAATAAATGGTGTTGGTAAAACTGGATATCCACATATGGAAGAATGAAAATTGGACCCTTATCTCACACCATATACAAAAATCAACTCGAAATGGATTAAAGACTTAAATATAAGACCTGAAAATATAAAGCTACTAGAAAAAATGAGGAAATAGCTCCACAACATTGGTCTGGACAATGATTTCTTGGATAGGTCTCCAAAACCACAGACAACAAAAGTAAAAGTAGACAAATGGGATTACCTCAGACTAAAAAGTTTCTGCACAGCAAAGGAAACAATAGTGTAGGAGACAACCCACAGATTAGGAGAAAATACTTGCAAACCATACATCTGAAAACAAAGGGGTTAATATACAAAATATATAAGGAACTCAAACAACTCAATAGCAATAAAACAAATTACCTTATTAAAAAATGGACAAAGGGGCTTCTCAGGAAGAGATATAAATGGGAATAGATATATTAAAAGATGCTCAATATCTCTTATCAGGGACATGCAAATTAAAACCAAAGTGTGATATCATCTCATACCTGTTAGAATGGCTATTACCAAAAAAAAAAAAAAAGATTGGTGAGGATGTGGAGAAAAGGGAACCCTTGTACACCACTGGGAGGCATGTAAATTAGTACAGCCATTATGGAAAATAGTATAGAGGTTCCTCAAAAAAAAAACTAAAAACAGAATTACCCTATGATCCAACAATCTCACTTCTGGGTATATATCCAAAGGAATTGAAACTGGTATGTCAGGTATTTGGAACATGACATACAAACTCACAGAACACCTTCTCCATAGTATGACTTCTACAAGAGGGCGTGGCAGAGCCTGCAGCTCCACTGATGATTGGCTTAAGTTCTCTTACCCCACCCCAGGTCTCACAAAGGCTACTCTGCATTTTTAAATCCCCCCAACCCCCAGCACCCCCATTTAGACTACCAGCTCTGACTAATCATGTATAACTGAAAAGGCTCTGGGGAAAAGCTTTTCACAAAAGACTTAGTCCTCAAAAGTGGACCCATCTGCCCAAACCTGTGTCCTACTGAACTTGACAGTTACTGTTCCCTTTAGATGAGCATGTAGTTTGGCATGGGGGTGTATGACTTATCAATTCTCAAGCAAATCACCACTCGTGTATACTGGAATTAATCAAATAAGTAAATAGGCAGTGGATAATGGGAGCCAGGCTTCTCACTGTCAGAGATAGGAAGGTTACAGATGAGAGGGACAGGCTAGAATGATCCATGTGATAATGGATTAGAGTTGGGGACCTTAGTATGAATCACGTTTAGCTTTGTATATACAGTCATGAGTTGCTTAATGATGCAGATATGTTTTGAGAAATCCGTTGTTAGGCGATTTTGTCATTGTGCAAACATCATAGAGTATACTTATGCAAGCCTAGATGGTACAGTCTACTATATACCTAGGCTGTACCGTATAGCCTATTGTTCCTAGGCTACAAACCTGTACAGCACATTACTGTACTGAATACTGTGGGCAACTGTAATGCAATGGTAAGTATTTGTGTATTTAAATGTATCTAAACTTAGAAAAAAATGTAGAGTAAAAATACGGTATTATAATCTTATGAGACCACCATTGTATATGTGGTCTGTCATTGACCAAAACATCATTATGGAGGGTATAACTGTAGACGGGTACATATAGAAATATTTACAGACATGGGTTAGTACACCAATATATATTCCCTTGCTCTGTCAACTGAGAGAACCTGGAAACAACAACACCCCAGTAGCAATGAGCACATCCAGCACCCAGATCTTGGTCTGAAAAACCACTCTCCTATAAAAGGAATCAGGGCTCCTGGGAGAAATGGCCGATTTTAGGACTAGGGCAGGAAATATATAAGGTGAGCCTGAAGCATCTCATAGTGCTTTCTAAAAATCATAGTACTTTCTAAAATTCATATTGATGGGTATATGTTAAAGGGACACAGGAACCAACTGAAGGAATTCCCAATGGCTACAGCTGGAACAAGTTGAACAAATAATGTAGTATCAGATTATAACCCAAAGTATAAAATATCCATGAGTCCATGCTGATATAAAGAAATGATTGACTAAATACAGAAAACACAGAAAACAGGCAAACCTCCCATGCAGAAGAATTCAAATTTATGTAGATATTTCTCCCTCAAGGAGGTGAAGCATAAATCCCCACTCCCTAAGTGTTGGCTGTGAATAGTGACTTCCTTCCAAAGATTACTGTATTGGGGGTGAGGAGGAAAAACTTTACAGAGGAGGAACCTGACAAACACTACCTCAGCCAGGTGACCAAGGTCAACATCAATGATGAGTCATGTTGATAGTATTGTTCCCTCGATATGATGTAATGAGAATGGCACTTTACCTCTGTGGTCTTCCTCCCAAAAACCCATGACCCCAGTCTAATCATGAGAAAAACATCAGACAAATGCCAATTGGGGGCATTGTATGAAATACCTGACCAGTCCTCCCCAAAACCATCAAGGTCATCAAAACCAAAGTCTGAGAAACTGGCATAACCTGAGGAGCCTAAGGAGCCACAATGACTGACAATTATGTGAATTGGATTGGATACTGGATTGGATCCTAGGACAGAAAAGGACTTTAGATAAAAACCAAGGAAATCTCAACAAAGACTTTAGTTAATAATAGCGTATCAATATTGGTTCATTAATTGTGACAAATGTATTATGTAACATAAAATGTTAATAGGGAAAACTGGGTATGGAGCATATGGAAACTCTGCACTAGCTTTATAATCTTTCTGTAAATCTAACTATTAAAAAATAAAGTTTATCTAAAAAAATCAATTTCCTACAGCAAAAAATTAGGAGTAACCACTAAATGAAGGGATACAGGTTATATAATCTCAAAACCATTCAAGAAAAGAAAAATGAAAGGACAACACCAACAAGCAAAACTCAATACAACAAAAGTTACCAAAGGAAGAAAGAAGCAAGAACCATGTTAAATAGAAAACATTAACGCAGGAATATATATAATCATACCAGTAAAAAATTAGTGTAAATGGGCTAAATCTATTAAAAGACAAATGGGATTAAAAGATACCTAACTATATGCTATTGATAAAATATACATCTAAAACAAAAGGGCAAAAAAAAAAGTAGAGAAGAAAATGAATATATATCGGCAAACACTAACAGGAAGGAAACAGATGTACAGATATTAATATAACAAGAAAATTTGAGACCCAAAGCTCTAAATAGGAAAAGAATAATATTTTATGGGAATAAAGCATATAACCCACCAAAAAAATAAAAGTAATGGCACTTAACCTAGCTTCTAAAATTCTAAGGTAGACTTTTTTTTTTTTATAAGGCAGTCTCATTCTGTCACCCAAGCTGGAGTGCAGTGGCATCATCATATCTCACTGTAGCCTCAAACTCCCAGACTCAGGTGATCCTCCTGCTTCAGCCTCCCAAGTACCTGGGACTACAGGCATGCACCACCATACCCAGCTAATTTTTTAATAGATGGGGTCTCACTATTGCCCAGGCTGGGCTCAAACTCCTGGACTCAAGCAGTCCTCCTGCCTTGGTCTCACAAAGTGCTAGGATTACAGGTATGAGAGCCACCATGCTCAGCCTGCTTCATGCTATGAGGGAATAACTGGTATCAGATCAGCCTTTCCACTGTAAATCATAAAATGGACAAAACACAAGAGGCGACTGATATCAGCATTGAACAAGCAGCGAGAGACTGCAATCCCCGAGATTAGGGAAATTATAAACAGCTAAATCTAACAGGTAATCCCAGATTGGATTCTGAACCTATAAAGGCCATGATTGGGACAGTCAGCAAAATTTGAACAAGGTTTGTGGACCAGATGGTAATGCTGGATCACTGTCAACTTCCTGATCTCAATGGAAATACTCTAGTTGGGAGGAGGGTGTCCTTGTTTGTAGGAATTGCATACTGAAGGATTGAGAGGTAAAGGGTATAATACCTGCAACTGATTCTGAAATGGTTCAGGGGAAGATATTTGGAGGTACACACATGCACATTGGAGAAACACAGAAAATGTGATAAAACTGGGAAATCTAGGTAAACAATATATGTGACCTCTTTGTATTAGACATTATTGGGACAAGTGGTGAAACTTGAATGGGGTCTGAGGATTAGGTAGTAATAATGTACCTTGGTAATTTCCTGATTCAGGTGGTTGCATTGTGGATTTGTAAAAGGATGTTTTTATTTGCATGAAATGCACTCTAAAGGACTGGAAGAAGTGATGGGGCATCACATAACCAACTTAATTCCAAGTGGTTCGGGGAATGGGGGAAACAAGTTCCTTGTATTATACTTGCAAATTTTCCATAAGTTTCAACATTTAAAAAACTAAAATATGCATATATTTCAACCCAGCAATTCTAGGTTGTAGAAGTAATGTAGAAGTACCATAGGTACCTGTTACAGAAAAATACTTGGAACATGTACCCAAAGAAGTATGTACAAGAATGCTTACAATAGCAAGAAAAATGGACACAGTCTAAGAGCTCAGCAAAAAGGAATGGTACAGTTCCTTCCACACAATGAATTATTGCATGGAATGGTATAAGCCTATATACTGACATGAGAGACTCCTCCAAGATACAGTATTAAATAAAGCAAGGTGCAGAGTATTTTTCCTTTTGTGTATATATCTATAACCATAAAATTTTTCTGGAAGTTTAAACAGGGAAACTGGTAACAGTGGTTATGTTTAAGAAATGAGAATAGGGATTTTTTGTTTGTTTGTTTTTTGTTTTTTTTTTTATTTCAGCAAATTATGGGTGTACATATGTTTAGGTTACGTGTGTTGCCCTTGGTTCCCCCCCTCACCGAAGTCCGTGTTTCAAATATGTCCATCCTTCAGGTAGTGCGCATTGCACTCCTTGTGTATACAAATACCCGTCCCCTCCTCCCTGCTCCCCCCTCCTCCCGCCGCCCTTCCTGTGGTACAGATGATTAGGTTAAGTGTGTTGCCCTTGGTTCCCCCCCCACCAAAGTCC
>NW_012151763.1:1310047-1340936 GCF_000956105.1 Propithecus coquereli
GGGATGCAAGGCTGGTTTAATATACGCAGATCTATAAATGCAATTCGCCACATAAATAAAAGCAAGAACAAAGACCATATGATTCTTTCGATAGAATAGGGATTTTTTTGTTTTTAATCATGTATGTATATTTCTCTTATAATAATTACAAGTTCTGTATCAATCCCTCCAAAGCCATAAGCCCATCATTCCACTGGTCTTCCTTCAAAACACTCTACTTCCTCACCCAAGAATTACAAAAGTAGGTTCCTCCAAATAACATCTTACACAAGTAATGTTTCTAGCCTCAGTCATTCCCCTACTATTTGCTGACCTATCTTGCTACATGTCATCAAGTAAAGATGTTAAGAGCAACATAACACAATTTTGTAGTATTTATTAATCCATTATTGACCTTGGATTCAACAGACCTAAACCACATATGAATAAAACCATTCAATCTCAATCTACATCCTGAGCTATTAAAGACCTCAAAAAGTGGGCAAAGGACATGAACAGAAACTTTTCAAAAGACAGAATAATGGCCAACAAGCATATGAAAAAACATTCAACATCTCTAATCATCAGGGAAATACAAATAAAAACCACAATGAGATATCACTTATCTCCAGTGAGAATGGTCTTTATCAAAAAGTCCCAAAACAATAAATGTTGGTGTGGACGCAGAGAGATAGGAACACTCATACACTGCTGGTGGGACTGCAAACTGGTACAACCTATGTGGAAAGCAATATGCAGATACCTCAAAGAGATACAAGTAGAACTACCATTTGATCCAGCAATCCCATTACTGGGCATCTACCCAAAAGAACAAAACACATTCTATAAAAAAGACACCTGCACTCGAATGTTCATAGCAGCAAAATTCACAATTGCAAAGATGTGGAAACAACCCAAGTGCCCATCAATACATGAGTGGATTAATAAAATGTGCTATATGTATACCATGGAGTACTATTCAGCTATAAGAAACAATGGTGACATAGCACCTCTTGTATTTTCCTGGATAGAGCTGGAACCCATTCTACTAAGTGAAGTATCCCAAGAATGGAAAAATAAGCACCACACGTACTCACTAGCAAATTGGTTTCACTGATCAACACCTAAATGCACATATAGGAATAACATTGATCGGGCGTCGGGCAGATGGGAGGCGGGAGGAGGGGATGGGTATATACATGCATAATGAGTGCAATGCGCACCGTCTGGGGGATGGACACGCCTGAAGCTCTAACTGGGGGGAAGAGGGGGACAAGGGCCATATACATAACCTAAACATTTGTACCCTCATAATATGCTGAAATAAAATAAATAAATAAAAATAAATAAATTTAAAAAAAAAGACTTCATTTAAGTCTACAACTAAGCATGGCTGATAAAAATCAAAATGGGAACAAATATTCTCATGAGAGATATCTCAAATAGTGTAACATAGTCATAGTCTATACCCTTTCTACGCAATCTATAAATAAACAACTCAGTTTTGGACACAGGCAGACAGGAATCCTGTGTGTGGATGACACAAGCTCACCCTCTGGCACCAACACACATTAGAAAGCAGCTGATTCATGGTAGGCTTAATTCACAACCCCCAAATCCCTATATCTGGGGGGCCAGTATTCAAGTATTTAGCAGAAAAGTTATCTCATTCCAGTGCAGTGGGCCACAAAGAATTTCTTTTAATGGCAAAAGTATGTGGTGAGCTGGTAGTTATCTGTCTGAAAATGTGCTTTCAGATAGAGCAGAACCTTAGAAATGTTACCCACGGACTTCTGCATGTCCTTGAGAAGATCCATTTCATAAGAAAAGTGCTGATTCTACCCACAGACATCCCAGCAGCCAGTGTCTGTCCTGGGGTAGATTTTGTCCCTTTGGGAAGAAATACAAGCCTGACCTCATCTTGCAACCTCACCCACCATGCCTAGTGTCTAAAGCTAAGGGAGCATTTTAATGAAGGCTGCAAAACAAGGCACAGCCAGCCCTTGTTAGAGAATTCCGTCATGAGCTGGCTGTGATCCAGCACCTGGCAAAGTTTCATTGAAATGTCTAATCCTTGAGAGAGGCCATCTGATGGGCCCCTTAAGTAGCCTTTCATTTAGATTAATTAATCTCTCCCTCCTCTGTTGTCCCTATCCACTCCACTCACTTAGCTCAAGCCTGAAAGCATGGTCATTCCAGTTAAGTGTGTGCATCCTCTCTCTACCACGCCCTGTCCAACATGGTAGCCTCTAGCCACATGTAGCTGTTTAAATTAAGATTAACATTCAATATGCTTTTAAAATTCTGTTCCTTAGTTTCACTAACCACATTTCAAGTGCTCAATAGACATATATGGTTGGTGACTACTGTGTTGGACAGCACAGATAAAGTTCCATAGGATGGCAACTGCTCTAGACAGTGTGCTGCTTGAAGCAGGAACTGGGACTTGGTCATCTTCATGCCAAGGCCAAACACAGACCTAGTAGCAAGGAAGCATTCCCTAAAGGTGTGTGCATTCTGATTATCCCAACTCTGTCACCAGTACATGGTACCTGATATTGGTGACAAAATCCATTTGGATTTCACGCCAAGAGCAAACATTTCTGCAGAGGAATGTGTCTGCTGCCTGCTGCAGGATTAATAACTGCAGAGGCTGCCAAAGATTTCAGAGGCAAAGTCAGGATTCAAGCAGGAAGATCAGCACCTCTCAAGTGGCCAGTTACATCTATCCCCCTGCTAAGGATGGTTTCTATTCTACTGTTTCCTCTGTACATGTAAGCAGTTTGCAATTTTGGGGGAAGAAGGCCCAGTATAAATCTTAAGCGAACAAATACTCACGTACACTGCTTTGGTTTTCAGATTTTAAAATCTTAACCATCTTCTGTGGATAAGAAAAAGAATTCCAGGGACATCTTAGACTGGTAAAACATAGATACATCTCAGGATTTTCCATTTGGCTGCCTTAATGGGGGTTCCATAAATACTCACACTATACTTAAGTTTGTCCAGGAAAGCCACAATGCCAATCACCTGCCTGTCATCTGGGCTAGTGCCTGCATCTACACAACTCCAAGAGAATGGAGCTATTTCTCAAAAAGGAAACCAATTTGGTCAATGGTGAGACCATTAACAAATGCAAGGAAAGCTGCTGTAGGGTGGACCAGAATCCAGTCAGACCTGGAGAATCAAATCATGACCCAGCAAATATGACTGTGGTACAAGCCTCTATGTCACCTGGATTCAAGAAATAAAACTACAATCAGTCCCAATAGATTGAGCCTACTGATGGAGAGGAGGTGGACACAGCTTGATTTAACCAGAAATGAGCCATGTAGTAAGGATGCTCCACCACAGTATGATACAGCCCTCACCTGATGCAGCTGCTTGTAAAGCCTTACGTTTCCCCCACCCTCTACCAGGGGGAATGAAGACGAGATTAATAAAAGGAAAGCCTGCAGGTCAGAAAAACAACTTCACACCTCCCTGCCTACCATGGAAGCATTCCCGAAAACTGCTTGTGGGAAATCTATGAGACAAACTCACTGACAGGTATGGTCAATTTTACAAATGTCTCTTTGGTGAAAATTTCTCCCCCTTAACCCAAACAAGTACATATCCTTCTCCCACCTCATGCTAGACAGGGTGAGGGCAAACCAAATGTGCTAGTTATGTTAGTCCCAGATTTCCCTGAATTTGTGCACCATTTTACTCTTGTTGCCTCAATCTAGATTCAAACACATTTGTCTTGATAATTTTATGCTTTCACACCTCAAAGCATGCTGAGTAATTAATATCCTCTGGGTTAGCTAAGCACTGCAGCATTGCAAGTGAACATGAAAATGCCTTTCCTCTTATTCTGATTACTAAATGGATTTAGCTATTGCCACCTGAGCTCCAACTAGTTTCATGAATAAATTTAAGGCACTCCCAGAGAGGACAATGATGACATGAAAGCAGACATTCACTAGGAGAAGGGATCAGCATTTCAGTCCACAAAGGCCACAGAGAAAGTCCAGTCCCCGCATTCACCGGGCACACCTCCTCCAGTTACCCGCCATGGAATGGAAAACTTGGTAACAAGGGATCATTGAGATGCAGCTGCCATGGCTGAAAGTCTTTTTACATACTTCTAGCAAGCATCTCTGTGTCCTGTGTAGCAGCTTGCTTGATTTTGAATGTGTGGGGAGGATGTTTTTTGGTTTTCTTTAAAAAAAAAAAACAAATTGTATAAAAGTCATTTCACTGATGAGTTTGTAACTGGAAGGACAGTTTCATTCTCCCTTTCCACACAGAAAGGTAAACGTCTACCATGGATGTTCACACAGAGGAAGTGCCGACTGTGCTTTGCGAGCAGGGATAACCTTTCCCACAGAAGTCAGAGCTGAGATCTAGGGGATGCCTTAGCAAAACAAAAATGGAGTGGGGGCTAGGGGGTGAGGGGAATGGAGACAGGCCGCTAGTGGGTATGCGATTTCTTTTGCGGCGATGGAAATGTTCTAGAATTAGATAGTGATAGCTGCACAACATAATGAGTATATGTAAAAACACTGAATTGTACACTTTAAAATGGTGAAGTTTGTTTTGTGAATTATATCTCATTTTTTTTTTTTTTAGAAGCAGCTGTCTCCATGTACTGTCCCTGGCATTCGGCTCTGTGGGGGAGTATCCTGGGACCTCAGAGATGAGATCCCCTTATCATTAGGAAACAGAAACAGCCCAAATCCAGAAGTTGTGAAGTCTCATCCCAGTTGAGGTCTCATCCCAGTTTGCCACCCACTGATTGTGGGTCCTAGAGCAATCACTTGACCCTGTAGGAGTGATCTCTTCCCCACATGTAAAATGAAGGTATCATACCTGAACGTCCTCCTCTCACAGAATAAGATGGATGATGTCATGGAAATAAAACCACCATGGACAAATAAGGTGCTATCACGGTGTATGAAGAGGCTTGGGTCCCATAATAGCCCTATGACAAGAGGCACACTACCCTCAGGGTCACAGTTTCTATGAAGCAGTGCAAGATACTAAGTGCTTTGCCACTGCTAGTGTCATATTTAGAGATGGGGCCAAGGCTCCCCAACTTTGGTCCAAGGCTGTTCCAGGACAACACATGAGGACATTAGTACTGGTGATGAGCTTTGGAGCCAAACAGCCTGGATGCAGATCCCAACTCTGCCACTCATCAGCAGCAACATCTTGGGCAAGGGACTTGGCAGCTGTACGCCTCAGTTTCTTCATCTGTAAAATGGAGATAACAGAAGACCCTATTGCAGTGGGTTAATGTGAGGTTGAAATGGTCATTATATATAAAGTGTTTAGCACAGTATCTGACACAGGAATCCCTTAAATGTTAGCTACTATTATTATTATATTTGGTGTTAAGTAGAATCTACTATTAAATCTACTACTAAGTAGAAGAACTTCAATATATATTTATAAGTAAATACTTACAAGAGAGTCATATTAAAATGTTCAAAAGCTTAGTAGATGCAGAGAGAACAAAACCACATTCTGATCTAAACTCACCCAATGTCTGATGAGTCTTTAGATTCTACTGATGTGACATAAGCCTGGGAAACTGAGGCACAATAATGTCAGTGATTTGGACAAGGCCATCCCAAGACAGTTCTAAGCCACAGCCACTTGACTAATAGCAATGCATGTGACATTTCCTTCCCCTATAGCCAACATAAACACCAGTGGATTTCTGTATATTTTCTTAAATGAGGTGAGAAGCTGTGTCTGATTGATGTTGCATATATGAAAATTTCCAAATCATGGCCAAGCAGAGGGGAATGGAACCTCGGAGATCATCTAGTCCTGGGGTCCCCAACTCCCAGGCCACAGATTGGTATCAGGCCATGGCCTATTAGGAACCTGGCCACACCACATCACCACCTGAGCTCCACCTCCCTGCCCTCACCCCTCCTTGGAAAAAATTGTGTTCCATGAAACTTAGCAATGGGCCCACACAGCAGGAAGTGAGCGGCGGCGAGCAAACAAAGCTTCATGTGTATTTACAGCAGCTCAACATCGCTCAAGTCACTGCCTGAGCTCCCTGCCTGTGGAAAAGTTGTCTTCCATGAAACCAGTCCCTGGTGCCAAAAAGGCTGGGGACCACTGATTCTAGTCTACTCATTTTAGAGATAAAGAGAATCCATTCAAAGATTGAGTTTTGTCAGGTTTTGTTTCAAGTTGGTTAAACAATGGGAGACTCTCCCTACAAGACAGCTCATTGTGTAGTGCCTATGCCAGGCTTTGGATGAAGCCTGGGTTGCATCATGGGCACCCAAAGAGCCAGGCTGGACAGAGAGCTTTATGGAACCAAGACAGTCCTGAAGGCAAAGCAAACAAGTCACGAGATCCAGCATTAGCTAGGGGCTTCCCTATTTGTGTTCTAGACAGGCTCCGAGGTAGAATCCATGTATACACTTGCCAGGCCCCATCAAGCTTTCAGCCCTGCCACCTAGCCAGGCAAGTCGGAGAAGGGTGCCAACAGCCTGAGGCAGCTCCTCCTATACATCCCCAACCCAGACCTTTCTCCTGAACTCCAATCCTTTGGGTCCTACACTACACCCAGGGGAGATTTCCACAGCTCCTCCATGGAACCATGTCCTAAACTGGCCTCTGTGTTCCCTCGTGCTGGTGATCCTTGTCCTAATTATCCTTGTGCTAGTAATACTCAGTCTTGATTACTGTTGTGTTGCAGCAAGTTTTGAAATTGGGAAGTGTGAGTCCACCAATTTTGTTCTTGTTTTTCCAGATTGTTTGGCTATTTTGGGTCCCTTGAATTTCCATAGGAATTTTAGGATCAGCTTGTCAATTTCTGCAAAAAAGGCAGCTGGGACTTTAATAGGGATTGCATTGACTCTTAGATCAATTTGGGAAGTATCATCCCATCTATTTTTAAACATGCTCAAATCTCTCCCATTTTAAACGAGAAAATCCTCTTTTGACTATACATCCCCATCTCAATACTGCCTTCCCTTTCTCCTCTTCATAACTAAATTCATAAAATGACTGACTGTCCTGTCTCCACTCCCTCCCCTGTGAATCACTCCTCAATGTCTCAAGCCGCCTCACACTCGGCAAGCCCCAAACCAAATGCTGGAGCTTGCACCTCCAACCTAGACCCTTTTCTGAGTTCTCCGCATCTGTTTCACTGGACATCCTCTCCCTCATAGGCACACCACCACCAACCGTCAATTCCACCCCCACCACAGGCCTGGAGTCCACCACTGTTCCACTGCCACCACCGAGCTCAGGCAGCCATCATCTTTCACCTGGACAACCATGAGAGTCCCCACCTGCTCCTCCAGGTCTACTCCCCCCACCCCCACCAAACCGTTCTCCACACAGCAAGCAGGAAGACCCCCTTTTTCCTTTTTACACAAACATCATGGCACATCACTTCCCTGCTCAAAACTCCCCAAAACTTCCTCACTACACTGAATATAAACTCCACATGTCTATGTCCTGCAAAGCCACCCAGCCTGATCCAGCCCCTGCAGACCCCCTTGTACGATGCCTCTGTTTTAAATACCTTGTACTGTTTGTTTTCAAATAATGCATGTCCACTATGGAAATCTTAGAAAATGAAGAAAATAATAGCAAGTGATTACAACACGGATGAACCTTGAGAACACTATAAGTGTAATAAGCCAATTACACACGCACACAAAAAAAAACTGTATGATTCCACTTCTCTGAGGTACCTAGAGAAGTTAAATTCACAGAGATAGACAGTAGAATAGTGGTTGCCAGGGTCTTGGAGAGGAGATGGGAAGCTATTGCTTAATGGGCACAGAGTTTTGCAAGATGAAAAAGTTATGGAATTTAGTCACACAACAATGTGAATATACTTAACACTACTGACTATGCACTTAGACATGGTCAAAGATAGTTTTATGTGTTCTTCTTAACCACAATCAAAAACAAACAGCAAGTGACACTTTTTTAAAACCAAATTTCACAAAGACAAAGCCAACTATCACAGGGCTTGTTAACCTTAGACAGAATCTGAAATGTCATCTAATCAATCATCCCTAGAATGCAGCAAACTCATCTCCAATGTATTAGGCAGATGTTCTCAGCCAGGGGGATGGGCTGACCAAGATCAGGAACTTCTTCCCCCTCAGAACTGCCTGGGGTGAGGGCCCAGGCATGAGCTTTTGAAGAAGTTCATTCGTTGCAAGAGTCAGGATTTTGGAAAACTTTTTGTATTGACTCAAAAACTGACCAGAGGATTACTCTGGCACTACAAAGAATAAGTTCATCCTCTGGTGTCTGCCACAGTCATGTGGTAAGGGTCACTGGCTACCAGCAGCAAGAGCTTTCATCTTCCCGTCACACCCTCCACTTCAACCCCTTTCTCCCTTTTACTTATACAGCTTTTCTCCATGAACTTGTCTGTGTGCATCATTGCTGCCAAAAAAAGACTTGTTCAGATTCCCTTGCCCAATACACCTAATGGCAGACCATTGCTTCTATCAACAACGACACTCAAACTTAACACCTATGCACACAGGGGACGAAGCCCTGAGAGCCCTTGGCACTTGTGTGGTGCTCTGCAACACAGACTAAGCAATGTGGTGAGCAGTGTCAAAAACAATGTGCCAGCCCTTAGATATCAACATATCCTGCTCCATAACCTCTTTCTGGGGCCAGTTTATCACTGAAGCAGGCAATCAGTCTGGCTTATCCGACAACACAAATCCTCCAAGGGAGTGAGAGCCCACTGGTTTTTGCATCTGTGAAAAATAGGAGATTGGTGTCTTGTGCTATATGGAAACTTCAAGGAACAATACCAGGCCTGCATCTGCTTGATTTGACTAATCCCTAAATCAGCCCATTCTATGGGGGAATATAAATGAAATAAGCTATTTAATACTATGCAAAATAAAATTACAGCTGTTCGTCTGACCTTTCCCCTTCTTACCACTCTGTACTTATGCCTCTGTACACAAGCCCAGTGGGGTTGGTGTGCTAAGGATATACGATAGATGTTATGAGGATACAATAAGACAGTTTTAAAAATCTACTAGAAATGACAAGTATCCTGCAAGTTTAGATTGTTGACCATGCCTGATCAGTTTGGAAAGGGAAGAGCAAGGAGCCCAGAGAAAGTCTCCTGTGTGTTCTAAAGTGGAATCCAACTTGCCCCCTTTCTAAGCCTCTTTTCAGCCCAAAGGTATTCCTTAAGACCAAGCCAGGCACCTCACCATTTAGGCCGACTCAGCAGGGGGCATGCTCACCATTGAGAGCCCAGCAACTTAGCAGACTATGTTTATCCCCCAATTGCACAGGACACACATGCCCCTGACATAGATCACACATTCCATGTGGCATGCAGGCACCAGCAGACACGCACACAGAAACAAATATTACAAAGTACACTCATATTGCAACAATATGATACTCATAGAAACAAACCTTGCAACAAAAGGATACTCACCCTTATTTGTGTGATGGACTAATATTTTCTATTCAATTTTATCTCATTAAAAATGCTAATTGCAACCCACTAAACTGCTTGTATAGCCCATTAATGGGTCAAGTCCCAGTTGCAACAATGTTGTACAGCCCCTGACTGAGAAACAAGGTTCTCCTCATGTCAGAGCCAAGCCAGGACTGAAGAAACACCCTGATCTGGAGCATTTTCTAACCAAGTGTGCCAGAAAGTGTCCCCACCCAAGTCAATACATCTGAATTCTAGGCTTGGTTCTGTGTCTTCTAATTTGGGCAAGTTGCTCTTTCCCTCTGCCTCCATTTTCCCATTCTGTGGCAGGAAGGGATTGGATTAGATGATAAAATAAAGTTAACACCCATTTATTGAGTACCTAGTATGGACCAGCTGCCACGTCGGGTTCTTGGCATCAACAATCCAGTGGTCGGTGAGCTGGCATGGTGCCAATAAGCAGCCTTTCACCACTGTGGGGCCAAAGCTCTGGTTGATTCCACCCCAGCACACCTGCCCTCAAGGTCCTATAGAAGTGCTATGATAAGACAGCTGTAGTAGTTTTCTATTGATGCTATAACAAATTTGTACACATGTAGTTGCTTAAAACAGCAAAATTTTAATCTCTTACATTCTGGAGGTCAGAAGTCTAAAATGGGTGGCAATGGATGGCACTGGGCTAAAATCAGGGCACCCACAGGCTGTGTGGAGTTTCTAAGGGAAAGTCTATCTCCTTGCCTTTTCCAGCTTCTGGAGCCCACCTGCACTGCTTAGCTCACAGCCCTTTCTCCATTTCCAGGGTATACTCTCCAACCTCTGCTTCCATCATCACATCTCTCTGTGACTCCTGCTTCCCTCCCTGACTTACCAGGCCCCTTGTGATCACACTGGGCCCACTCAGATAATCCAGGACAATCTTCCCACCTCAAGATCCAGAACTTAATCGTATCTCAAAGTCCCTATTGCCACATAAGGTAACACATTCACAGGCTCCAGAGAGTAGGATATGAACATCTTGGAGGGGAGGGAGCACTATTCTGCTGAGCACAGCAGCCAATAACCATCATCCTTTTCCTGTCGAAAGCATTTAAGTTGTTTGCTGCTGCTTGAGTGAAAGATTTCTTCCCCATGTTGTTACATTAGGAGTGAAAACCTACTTAAGGCTGGGCAGTTGTGGAAGGTGTCAGTGAGGTGAACCTTCATTAAAAGGGGCCAACTCTGTGGAGTTGGGGAAGCATATTTGGCAAAACTGACATTTTTTTAAAGATGCCCTGTTGTGCAAAGACTTGTCTGTATGTGGCCAGTTGGGGAGCTGTGGCTATTATCCAAACCTGTGAGGACAATGGCTTGCCACAGGATGACAGCTCCCCACCATGCCCCAGACCTCTGGACTTCCCTTGGCCACTAAACCTGGGCCCACTAGGAAAATCCAGGACAATCTTCCCATCTCAAGATCCATACTCTCAGGGCCCTCACCAGTCCCTCTGCCTGGGAGACTCCTCTCACCTCTTCCCTTCACCAAATTCTGCTCAGGCATCTCAGACTCCTTTTCTTCTTTTTCAAACAGCTTTATTGAAAGTGTGAAATTCAGTCATTTTTAGTATATTCACAATGTTCAGTAACCATCACCTATATCATTTTCCAAAACATTTGCATCCCCCAAAAGGAAACCCCAAACCTATTAAGCAGTCACTTCCCATTATCCCTCCCCAGACCCTGGTAACCAGTAATCCACTTTCTGTCTCTACGGATTTGCATGTTCTGGATATCTCAGATGAATAGAATTATACAATATGTGGTCTTTTGTGACTGGCTTCTTTCACTCAACATAATGTCTTCCATCTTCTAGCATGGATCAGAATCTCCTTCCTTTTTATGGCTGAATAGTATTCCATTGTACAGATGGACCACATTTTGTTTATCCATTCATCAGCTGATGATCATTTGGGTTGTTTCCATTTTGTGTTATTATAAATAGTGCTTTATGAACATTCATGTACAGGTTTTTGTACAGGCATGTTTTCAATTATCTTGGGTCCGTACCTAGGAGTAGAATCATTACTTTTGACAGTAAAACGCAACAAGTCATCACTAAGTTGGTTTATGAATTCCATTCACACTGTACTTTCCTGCTGCTTACAGCTGCCTCCTCTTAACTCCTCGCCTTCAGGGAGGTGTAGGGGGCATTGTTGCTTTGCCATTCACAACCACTTTAGGCCATGTCACCCACACCTGCAACCAGACAAATGTGCGTATGCACACACATGCTCCAGTTAAAGTGGAATGATATGTGTAAAGGATGAAGCCAAGAAATGGAAGAGTTTCACCTGCACATATCTGGAGATGATTTAGGAAGGAGACCTAAGAATACTATAACCTGGTCTGACATTCATGCCGCGTGGAGGAGGGCGGCAAAGAGCGCATGTGCTAGAACCGGACCACTGGGATTAGAGGCCTGCCTCCACCCCCACTTCACTGCTCAGCACCTCAGTTTCCTCAACTGTAAAACAGTCTCTGCCACACAGGGCTCTTGTGAGGATTCAGTGAGCATGCACAGCAAAAGCACAGCGCTCAATAAGTGTGCACAGGCCACCCCTTCCCCTAGGGGCTTCAAGGGCCTTCTTCAGCAGTCAAGGCCAGCCAGTTCTCTCAGTTTACGACTCTGCTAAGGTAGGCCCAGCAAGAAGGGGCCTCCTCAAGGTTGCTCAGCTGGTTGGGACAGTCCTAGAGCTGTGAACTCTTTAATGATACACCATAAAGGTACACCAAAAACCCTTTTAGGTGACTAACTTCAGAAGTGATGAACCTTTTCTATAATAAGAGCAGCACTGCAAGCTCCATTTAGCTGGAACAATCCAATGTACCATATTTAAACCTACTCAAGGGTAACAACAAATCTGTGCCCAGTCCCCTGTCTGGCACTCACTGTTACTGCCATGAAGGGCCAAGCGCAGAGACATACCTGAGAGGGATATGCCTCAGAGATGATCCGGTGTAATGTACAAAAGAAGAGGGGGGAAAATCCAAGCACCAGAGAATGGCTGGTGAGCCAAAAATTTCCAGCCAGATGGCCAGGAGCCCATCCTTGATGTGTCCCCATCACACCCCCAAAATACAGCGTGTATTGTATTTTGGCTCTGGCAATCTCCCCACAATAGGAACCTGTGGGGGCAGCAAAGGGCCAGTCCTCTCTCTGGTCCTAGCCCCGAGCCCACAGTCTTGCCCAGGGGATGCATACTTGAACTCTCATTCTATTTGCAAAACAAGCAGCCCACCAAGTGGTTTCCCAAGAGCAAGCCACTCTTGAAATAATTTAATCTGAAATTATCTCATCTGTTTTATCTTCCCACTCTCCCCACCCCCACTTTGGGTCATTTAATTATTGCTACTCATAACAAGATGCAACACCGCTTAGGAATTCCCTGGGTGCTAATTGGATGGAGACTTGTTGGCAGCTAATCCACAAAGTCTTTCCTGAACAAAGAGCGAGGCCTTCTATCTTTGTTATGGGCTGGAATGTTCTCCCCCAATTCACATGTTGAAATCCTAACCCCAGTGCCTCAGAATACGACTGTATTTGGAAAGAGGGTCTTAACAGAGGTAATCGAGTTAAAATGAGGTCATTATGGTGGGCCCTAATCCATTGTGACTGGTGTCCTTATAAAACGGGGACGTTTGGACTTAGAGACACACACAGAGGGAAGACAATGTGAAGAGACACAGGGAGAAGATGGCCACCTACACATGCGAGAGGGAGGCCTGGAACACAGCCTTCTCTCAGGGCCCTCAGAAGGAATCTACTCTGCAGACACCCTGATCTCAGACTCCCAGACTATAGAACTGTGAGACAATCCATTCCTATTGCTGAAGCCCCCCAGTCTGTGGTACTTTGTCACAGCAGCCCCAGGAACTAACATGACCTCCATGGCTCCCAGTGGCTCTGGGTGCTCACTGCAGCTGGTAAGATGAAGGAGGCAAAGGAACCCTTGGAGAAAGCCAGATGGGTCTAGAGAAGACACTTGCCTCTGCCAGGACTCTGGGCAACCATGAAGAAGTGGCCCTGCTGTTCTGTAAGATGGGAGTCATGACCGCCGCTGAGCACAATCGCTATGCCTGCTGCAGGACCAGCACTCTATGCCCACGTTTATTGCTGTGGGATGTACTGTCTCCCCCAACTAGGCGTTCAAGTCCGAACCGTAGTACCTGTGAATGGGACTTTACTTGCAGGTGGAATGAGTTGAGGTCATACTGGAATGGGGTGGGCCCTAATCCAACATGACTGGTGTCCTTCAAAGAGAAGACAGATGCACAGGGGAGAAGCCCACGTGAAGAAAGAGACAAAGACCAGAGTAATGTAACTGTAAGCCAAGGAACATCAAGGGTTGCCGGCAATCACCAGAAGCTAGGGAGATGCAAGGAAGGTCTCTCCTGTACAGGTTTACCGAGGGAGTATGCCCAGCCAACACCCTGATGTCAGACCTCTAGGCTTCAGAATCGTGAGAATGCATTTCTGTTGTTTGGGACCACCCCATTTGTGGTACTCTTTTACGGCAGCCCCAGGAAACTCATACAGTTACTGAAGTCCAAGCTCCCATGCCTGGTACACAAATCACTCCCATCTAGTCCCAACCTGCCACTTCTAGATCCTTGCCTATCACTCCACACTGTACACATTCTGCATGCCCCAGCTGGGGAGATTTCCTGAAAGATATACCCTGCCCATGCTTTGGCACCTGCCACTTTCTGAGCCTGGAGAACACCTCTCTGCCTTCTATGGCCAGGGAAAGTTACTGTGCAAA
The DNA here is from genome assembly GCF_000956105.1 of Propithecus coquereli. Classification (NCBI taxonomy): domain Eukaryota; kingdom Metazoa; phylum Chordata; class Mammalia; order Primates; family Indriidae; genus Propithecus; species Propithecus coquereli. Next base: position 1,324,283 of record NW_012151763.1, read on the forward strand.
TCGAACATCCTGTCGAAGCCTGGGCCCACTCTGCCAGGCAGAGGAAAATTTCCTCCTGTGTGTCACATCATGTCCCTGTGGTGGTTCTAGGCAAGCTGAATTCTAACTTCCATTCATGGCTAACTTCTTCACAGAAAGGAGGGCTAAGATGCCTGAGGCCATGGCACCTGAAGCCAGGTGTAGCATGGGCCCACTGGGCACTCAACATGCTTGTCACATGAAGTCACTTAGCCTGGCATCTTTTAGTAACACCAAAACCTTCCAGAGAAGGCTATCCTATCTGAAGGAGGATAAGGAATGAATGTCAGAATGAATACACAATGACATGGATGACTCTGAGAATTATGTTGAGTGACAGAAGCCAGACCAAAAATACATTCCGTGTGATCCCATTTCTATAACACTCTAGAAAATGCAAACTAATCTACAGTGAGAGAAAACATCAGTGGTTGCCTGTGTACAGGGGGAGGGCAGAAAGGGAGCACCAGGAGGCATGAAGCAGCTTTGGGGGCTAATGGAGATGTTTATGACCTTGACTGCAGTGATGGTTGCATAGGTGTATACATATGCCAGAACTGGCCAAACTGTACACTTCAACATGAGCAGCGTATTGTATGTCCACTATACTTAAATAAAGCAGTGAATAAAAAAATAGACACCTCTTAGGAGAAGAAAAAAATTAAATGCCTAAATCCTTACAAGAGCCTCTTCTAGGTTTTTTCATATCTTGTTTTCATGAAGTCTGGAATAATATATACCAAAATATTAATGGTAGTTGTCCACAGATGAGGTCTATTTTCTTATTTTCTGAGAATCTATTAAAGTTTACATTTAAAAAATAAAATTGTTTTTAAAAAGCAATGTGATATAATACAAAGGTAATGTTATAACATCCAATACCCCTGTGGTAGGCAGAATCTCAAGGATGTTCCCATCCTAACTCCCAGAATCTGTGAATTAGTCACCTACATGGCAAAAATGACTATCAGATACGATTAAGGGTCCTGCAATGGGAAGATTATCCTGTATTACCTGGGTAGGCCCAAGATAACCTCAAGGGTTCCTATAAGTAAAAGGGGGATGAGGGAGGATCAGAGCCAGTGTAACCAGAAGGAGGGGTCACAAGCCAAGGAATACAAGTGGTCTCCAGACACCAGAGAAGGCAAGGAAATGGTTCTCCCCAGAGCCTCTAAAAGGAATACAGCCCTGCTGATACCTTGACTTTAGTCCAGTGAGACCCCCTGCCAACCTGCAGAAAGGAAGGGAGCCAGGCATGGTGGCTCATGCCTGTAATTCCAGCATTTTTGGAGGTAGAGGTGGAAGGATCGTTTGAGGCCAGGAGTTCAAGGCTGTAGTGAACTCTGATCATGTCACTGCACTCCAGCCTAGGTGACAGAGCAAGACCTCATCTCTAAAAAATACGGAATGGAAGGGAATATATTTGTGTAGTTTTAAGCCTCTAAGTTTGTGGTACTTTGTTATAGAGGCCACAGGAGACCGTTAGCCCCTTTCTTCTATGTATGTGTTCATCTGCTCTGTCAACAAACCTTCACTGAGCTTCTACTCCATGTCAGACACCATCCTAGGACTGGAGAATAGCATGAACACTGCGCTCTCTGCCCCAGAGGAGTTGCCAGGGCAGCTGGCATCTGTTTGAATGAGGCCAGGTGCCCACCTTTGTTCTTAATGGTTTGCAGTATTCATTTGGAAATCTTTCTAGAGTCCATTGTGCCAACCCTTTAATGTCACACTTCCAACAAGCAATTATTCTTTTAAAAAAATCCTACTTACAATTATGTAGATTCTAATTGGGCAATATGACTGACAAAGCCCTTAATTATGGTCCATAATTCACACCTACTATATTATTAGGCCTTTGCTACAAGTTGGCATTTGTGAACATTATACCATGGTTCTGTCATTTGCACAGCGTCCTCCAATTATTGTACTTGCAGGGCCCTTATGTGAGGTGAGGTGACAAATGATGGTGGTCCAACTACCAGAGCCTTTTATTTACCTAAGGAAAACATCTTTTGGTCACTCCAACCCAAAACAGAGAACAGCTTCCAGTGGGAATCAATTATCCACAAGGAACTTAACCTGTGAATGTGACTTTATTTAGAGAAAGGGTCTTTGCACATGTAAATCAAGATGAGGTGATAATGGATTAAAGTGGGCCATAATCCAATGAGTGGTATCCTTACAAGAAGAGAGAATTTTTTTTTAATTTTGCTTTCCTTTAAGAAACTGGTTTTACTCTGTCACCCAGACTGGAGTGCGGTAGCATGATCACAGCTCACTGCAGCCTCAAAATCCTGGGCTCAAGCCATCCTCCTGCCCTAGCCTCTAGAGTAACTGGGACTACAGGTGTGCACCACTACATCTGGCTAATTTTTTTCATTTTTCATATAGCCTGGGTCTCACTATGTTGCCCTGGCTGGTCTCAAACTCCTGAGCTCAAGCAATCCTCCCGCCTTGGCCTCCCAAAGTGCCGGGGTTACAGGTATGAGCTACCACACCCAGCCTGAAGAGAGAAATTTGGACACAGACTCAGGGGAAAACTCCATGTGAAGATGAAGGCACAGAGACTGGAGTGATATAGCTGCAAGCCAAGGGATGCCAAGGACTAACAGCCACCACCAGAAGCTAGGGAGAGGAAAGGAAGCATTCCACCCAGACTCTAAGAGAGCAAGGCCCTGCTAACAACTTGACTTCAGACTTCTAGCCTCCAGAATTGCAAGAAAACACATCTCTGTCCTTTTAAGTCTCCTAATTTGTGGTACATTGTTATGGCAGCCCTAGGAAAGCAATACAAGCACACATTACCTAAGTATTCTGCAATAACCCAGAGTAAGGAGTAGAGTTAGAAGGGTTAATCTGGTAAGGCTTCCCTGAAAGAAGGTTCTTAAAGGAGGAAGAACACAGCTCAGGAAGGAGGACAGGAAACAAATAGCATCTGCATTTGACCAGAATATGGAATCCCTCCTAGGCCAGGCATCCACACGTGCACAAGTCACTATGCACGACACTGCAGATGTGCAACATTTATCATGGCTGTTTAGCACAATGAAATACCTCTTCATACCTATGGTGAAGGCAAAAGTTAGAAAGATGAATAAAGCTGAGATACAGGAAGGATGTGGGAACATGGAAACCCATGGGCCCAGCTGGTAGGAGTATGAACCAGCACAGCCATCCTAGAAACCACCTGGCAGCATGGGTGGATTTGTGTGCGTACATCTGATGACCTTAAGTCCCATCCCTGGGCACACGGAGGAGGATGCTCGTTACAGCACCAACAGGGAGGCAGGGAACTGGAGACACCTTGGGTGGATGCCTATACCCAGGAGAGCAGTGAGGGACAACAGGTGGACACTTACAAATATTCACACTCTAGGGCAGTTGGAAACAACAAAGCAGATATAGCAATATGGAGCAATCTTGGAAACATGCTCCTGAATGCAAACAGTAAGAAACAGAGCAGCACAATACCATTTACAAAAAGCACGCACACTCTACATATTTCACCAGGATATGTGCATATTTACTGACACGTATCAAGAACAGTACTTCATAACAATAGGAATGTACTTAATACCATGAAATTGTACACTTAAAATGATTAATAACCATAAAGTGAATGTGTATTTCACCACAGGAAAAAGTTGGGAAAAAAATAATGATAAAAAAAAAAGTAAGAATGGTGTTTAATTGGGGGAGGGGGAAAGCAGTAGAGGTTGGAGGGTGAAGGGAAATAGGAACTAATATAAAACGAGAGAGGGGTCGTGCATGCCTGCCATGGTGACCCAAGGTGTGAGATGAACTCCATTCTCCACAGCAAACAAAGCCTCAACCACCACAGTGGCTGTGCCAGGAGGCCCGCAGGAAGTGGAGACTCTCCCCCTTCTCCAGCAGGAACCATGGACCTACTTGGAAACAATCATTGAGTCACCTCAAACTCCATTAGATATAATAGTGACAGAAAAAAGAAGATGAAATCTATATTGAAGTTTGGGTAGCGGTATTTTTAAAAACATAATTTAGGAAAACTTCAACTATCAAGCTATAGAGAACTCAAAAACATGGGAAACTCTGGCCTTGGAATTATTAACCATTCAGCCCAGTAATTCTCAGATGCAAAATACCCAGACAGGGAATGGGTTCCTGGAACAGAAAAGGGACGAGAGAAAAATTACAGAAATCTGAATAAAGCATGAACTTTAATTGATAGTGCTCACACCCATAATCCTAGCACTTTGGGAGGCCAAGGTACAAAGGGTCGCTTGAGGCCAAGAGTTTGAGACAAGCCTGGGCAACATAGCAAGACCCTGTCTCTACAAAAAATAAGAAAAATTAGCAGCCGGGTGCGGTGGCTCATGCCTGTAATCCTAGCACTCTGGGAGGCCGAGGCAGGAGGACTGCTCGAGGTCAGGAGTTAGAGATCAGCCTGAGCAAGAGCGAGACCCCGTCTGTCCCAAAAATAGAAAGAAATTAGCCAGACAACTAAAAATATACAGAAAAAATTAGCTGGGCATGGTGGTGCATGCCTGTAGTCCCAGCTAGTCAGGAGGCTGAGGCAGGAGGATCGCTTGAGCTCAAGAGTTTGAGGGTACTATGAGCTAGGCTGACGCCACAGGCAGGAGGCTGAGGCAGGAGGATCACTTGAGCCCAGGAGTTAAAGGTTGCACTGAGCTATCAGCACACCACTGCACTCTAGCCTGGGGGACAGAGCAAGATCCTGTCTCAAAAAACAACAAAAACAATGTATCAATACTGGTTTATTGATTGTGACAAATATACTATATTAATGTAAGATGTCAATAGGGAAAGGATGATGAGTAGTTAATGGGTACAAAAATACAGTTAGAAGTAGTTATAGCATTTGATTGTACAGTGGGGAGACTACAGTTAAGAATAATCTATTGTGTATTTCAAAATAGCTAGAAGAGAAGAATTTTAATGTCCCCAACAAAAAAGATAAATGTTTCAGGTGATAGATATCCCAATTACCCTGGTTTGACCATTATACATTGTATACATGTATCAAAATATCACATGTACCCCCAAAATATGTACAACTATATCAATTAAAAATACAAAAAAAAAAAAACAGAGGAAACTGGGTGTGTGGTATGTGGGAGCTGTGCTATTCATAAGTTTTCTGTAAATCTAAAATGTTCTAAATTTAAAAAGCAAACATGTAGCTCCCTGGACCTATTTCGTGCTACTATTCAGCCTGTGTTTTAAAGGGACAGAGGCCTAGGGGTTTAGGGTCACAGACAGAGGCCACAGGTAGTTTCCTGTGAAGATTTCATTGCTTTGAATAGAACCCATGGAAACATACTTATGAAGGCCTCATGGTAGATAACTGAGTTATGCACATCAGCATCAATAAACAAAGACCATTATGACACCGAATCAAATTTTCTGATCTTCTCTTCTGCAATCTGCCAATTTTTCTGCTCTTCTATAGTTTCTTTCATGGTCAAGGAAAGTGAATGAGACTTTCCTAGCTAATCAGTTTAGTGTTTCTGGGAATGAGCTTGTCCTGATACAGTACTTGAATTACACTTTAGACCAAATAGACCTAACAGATATTTACCTCTCGTGGAGTCTGCTTCTCTCATTGCTAGGAAGAAAGTCTGGGTTCTGCATTCAGCCTAAGAACCTCCAAAGGAACCTCCTGGAAATGTCGCCCTGCATATGCACTTCTCAGCATCCACCTCCTAAGCGTGGATAGGGAGATCTATACAAATCATTGCCATCTGAGGAAATGGTGCCACCAGTTACTGCTGCTTAAGCCAGAAACATGGACATTACCCATGACACCTGTCCCCTCACCACTTACATCCAACCCATCAATGACACCAGCCAATTCAATTGAAAAAAATTTCTCTCTTTCATCCAGTCATTTCTTTCATGTCCACTGCCACCACTCGGGTCCTTTAACCAAGCACCTTGGACATACCTTCATTTCCATTTCATGTTTATATATGTAATTCTAAGGTGTTCTCCAGATTTCTCCTGGATCTTCCAAATGTGCCCCACTGATCCAACAGAAAACATCCTTCAGAGAGCCCTGAAAGGCTGCCAGTCCACAGCCAACAAATCAGAAGACGACATGTGCTTATGTACTGTTGCCAGGCAAGACCTTCGTTCAGGCCCTCTCTTTGCCTTCCCCAAAGAGTTATTTTATAACCTTTGCACTGAAGAGAACAGAAAATAATCAGACTCCCTCTTTGAGAATTTTTCTTTGAAATGACTGTCAAGGCCGGGCATGGTGGCTCACGCCTATAATTCTAGCACTCTGGGAGGAGGCTGAGGCGGGAGGATTGCTTGAGCTCAGGAGTTTGAGACCAGCCTCAGCAAGAGCAAGACTCTCTCTCTACTAAAAATAGAAAAATTAGCGAGGTGTGGTGGTACACGCCTGTAGTCCCAGCTACTCGGGAAGCTGAGGCAGGAGGATTCACCTGAGCACAGGAGTTTGAGATTGCTGTGAGCTAGGCTGACGCCACGGCACTCTAGCCAGGTCACAGAGTGAGACACTGTCTCAAAAAATAAATAAATAAATAAAAAGTAAAATGACTGTCAAGAAAGGGATTCTGTTTCATTCTTCTGCATGTGGCTATACCTGCATGTGCCAGCACCATTTATTGACTAGGGCATTCTTTCCCCAGTGTATGTTTCTGTCTGCTTTGTCAAAAGTCAGTTGGTCATAGCTATACGATTTTATTTCTGGGTTCTCTATTCTGTACCCTTGGTCTATGTGTGTACCTTTATACCAGTACCATGCTATTTTGGTTACTATAGCCTTGTAGTATAATTTGAAGTCAGGTAATGGGATGCTCCGGATTTGTTCTTTTGCTTAAGACTGCTTTGGTTATTTGAGCTTATTTCTGGTTCCATATGAAGTTTATGATTATTTTTTCTAGATCTGTGAAAAATGATATTGGTATTTTGATGGGAATTGCATTGAATCTGCAAATCACTTAGGGTAGCATGGACATTTTAATAATGTTGATTCTGCCAGTCCATTGGCATGGGATGTTTTTCCCTTTGTGTCATCTATGATTTCTTTCATCAGTGTTTTGTAGTTCTTCTTGGAGAGATCTTTCACCTCCTTGATTAAGTATATTCCCAGGTATTTTTTTGAAGCTATTACAAATGGTATTGAGTCCTTGATTTGACTCTCAGTTTGACTATTAGTATATAGAAATCCTAATTTGTGTACACTGATTTTATAACCTGAGACTTTGCTGAATTTATCAATTCTAGGAGTCTTTTGGTGGAGCCTAGGATTTTCTACAGACAAGATCATGTCCTCAGCAAAAAGGGATAGTTTGACCTCCTCCTTCCTGAGTTGGATGCCCTTTATTTCTTTCTCTTGCCTGACTGCTCTGGCTAGGACCTCCAGTACTATGTTAAATAGAAGTGGTGACAGTGGGCACCCTTGTCTTGTTCCAGTTCTTAGGGGAAATGCTTTCAACTTTTCCCCCATTCAGTATGATGTTGGCTGAGGGTCTGTCATATATAGCTTTTATTATTTTGAGGTATGTTCCTTCTATGTCTGGTTAAGGGTTTTTATCATGAAGGGATGCTGGACTTTATCAAATGCTTTTTCTTCATCTATTGAGATGATCATATGGTCTTTGTTTTTACTTCTGTTTATGTGGTGAATCACATTTATTGATTTGTATGTGTTGAACCATCCTTGCATCCCCGGAATGAAACCCACTTGATCATGGTGGATTACTACTCAGCATAAAAAGAAATGAAATAATATCATCTGCAGCAACTTGGATGGAACTGGAAAATATCTTAAGTGAAGTATCTCAGGAATGGAAAAACAAACATCGCATGTTCTTACTAGTAAGTGGGAGCTAAATGATGGGTCCACATGGTCATAAAGTGGTATAAAGGACATTGGAAACTAAGAAGGGGGAGGGTGGGAGGCAGGTGAGGGACAAAAATTTACCTATCAGGTACAACGTACAGTATTCTGGTGATGCGCACACTAAAAGCCCTGACTTCAGCACTGTATAATTCATCCATGTAACAAAAACACTTGTACCCCCTAATATTTTGAAATAAAAATTTGTAAAAATGACTGTCCATTAGTAGATTGTTTGAAAAACCTTTAAATATGTTTGCATCTTTGGCCTTCTGGAAGAAGGGGAGGGATGAGGGAGAAAGTATGGCTGACTGGGAAGGTTGTTTTCATCCCCACCACTGCTGAGGAATTTGATTTCATAAGTATTAATCAAAATCACTCTTGATTATAGCAAAAACAACCTTTGCTATAATTTTAATGCAATTAACTGGAATATATGGTAATTCTGAACAATCTTGCTCTTGAGATTAAAGAACAGCCTGCCAGGAAACATATGAATAAAGCTTTAAGATCAAAATTTGCATAATTAGGTTTCTTCCCTACTCAGCCCATCCCCACCTTCCCTGGCTATGATAAGTTCTGTTGAAAGGAGATGTTTAAAGTCAGCAAGCCTACTGCCTGGACTTCCCTCCCAGGCTACAATGTTCCTATCTGAAAGCATGTTCACGTTTCTATGACACATCTCTGATGGACTAACAGACAGCCAAAGATAGGTGGACAAATTACTGAGAGTAGAGGTTTTGAGCCATGCTTTCAATGGTGGGAGCAAAAAAGTAGCAATGCCTTCTAGCTTGTGAAACTGCTTCCTGGCAATTTAGTACCATGCAAATTTGTCATCCTGCCCTTTGGAGATAACAACCTAAGCAATACATAAAACCCTAAAACTACAGTGTTGTAAATGAAGCATGTTTTAATGCCTGGTCAGAAAGGATGTCCTCACATATTCCTCCTTCCCCCAGGCCCAGGAACCACTGCCACCAGAAAGGCCCCACCTCCTATGCACCACCTTTAACAGGGCTGTGACAGCCAGAGCTGCTGCCACACCCCACCCCACCCCACCCCCATCTACCAGCCCTAAAATCCCTAACCCTCTCTGGGGAGAGCCTGTGTTGCTCCAGGAAGGATGAAAAGGCATCAAGCAGTTATTTTCCTGAAGACGTGACAATCGGGACCATGTGCACACTCCCGACGGGGAAATCCAAGAAGCGATGGGACCACTCATGCCCATCGCACCTCCCTGGCTGGGGGCCAAGCATTCTAGTGCAACAATTCCCATGCCTCCAACCCTCTGTCTCATACACACTTTTCCTATTTGATTCCAGCCACAAAAAGATCTTTGGCATTTGAAATCATGGAAAATGTCAACAGTCCCAATTCCTCTTACATAAGTTATTCTTGGATATGCAGTAAGGCTTAGGCTAAAAGATTAATATTCCTTTATCAGAAGGCTTGGAAGAAACAGAAATCATCATTTCTGTTATTTGATGCTTTGAAAACAAATGAAGAAGGGAGGAAGAAGACAAGACAGGAGAACAGTTGGCCCTTTTTTACATAGAATTTCAAGCTATAATTTCATGCCAGAGACAACTCAGATGACTAAAAATATGCCCCGACTTCCTGTTCAAGCACTCATATTTATATCCCCTATCTCTCAATACTCCTGGGAAATATCAGAAAAGGAAAACACGAGTATATACATAAAAGCTCTGGAAACAGGAGTGGGTAGGGAGAGCATGAGTGATCCAAAGATTAAGATGAATTTCCGGAAGACTGAATTTTGATGAGATCAGAATAACAGAAAAATCAAAGAGGAGCTGAATACCAAATTATTGGACAAGACATGGAGGAACTGGAACTCTTGTACACTGCTGGTGGGAGTATAACACGGTACCACCACTTTAGAAAACTAGCAGTTTCTTAGAAAAAGTTAAACATATTCATATCTGAGTCAGCAATCCCACTCCTAGTTTTCATCCAAGAAAAATGAAAACATGTTCACAAAAAGCCTCGTACACAAATGTTCATAACAGCTTGATTTGTAAGAGCTCTACACTGGAAACAACCCAATGTCCGGCAACAGAATAAACTAGAATACATGCATATAATGGAAAACTGCTCAACGAAAAGGAATGCTGACACATACAACAACATGGATGAACCTTGAGAACATTATGCTGCATGAAAGAGCCACACACAAAAGAGTAAATAATATGGTACAGTTTCATTTCTATGAAATTCTAGAAGAGATAAAACTAACCTACAGTATAAAAATCAGATCAGTGGTTGCTGGAGTAGGGATGGGGAAGTGCTATAAAAGAATGTTTTGGGGTGATAAAAATTTTCTTGTTAGGGTGGAGTGCTGGTGCATGTCAGTTGGAGAAAAATTTCTCCAAAGATTAGGATAGAAAGAAGAATTTTTTTTACTTTCCCATATGTGAAAGGGCCAACATGGTAAAAGAAGAAGAAGAGTACGTTTGCCTAAAAAGCCAGTTACTCAGACCTTTTATTTATGAAAGTGTAAAAAGAGGGGGCGAAAGAAGATTTATTGTTGTTGTCAAATTAACAGGGTGCTGTGAACTGTTGTATCTGCTCCTTCTCTTCTTAGCGCAAGTAGATAATAGAATCCACTGTGTGAAACTGCTGCATACATTCCTTTTCTTTAGCAGAAATGACTGTTAAAGATCTTGTCTGATCTTGCTCTTGGGATATGATTTTGGGCAGGATCTGAGGCCTGAAGTTTGTCCCCCCTGCTGTCTGTCCAGGAGCTTCTCAAGAACCACTGGAGGCTATAGAAACAGATTCTAAAAGGCAGTTTTAGTCAATAGGTCTAGCGGTGGTAAAAAGAAAAAAATTTACATTTCCTTTCTTTCTGCTGGGCACCTTTTCTTTGTTGTGAAAATAGAACCCTGTAGGGTGCCTGTTAGCTAGGGAGAGAAAGCAGAGTGGGGAGAGAGCTCATGATTTATCTTTAGCTATTATTAGGAAATTGTGGGATCAGTTATTTTCCTGTTATTTTAGCAAGGCTACCCCTTTCAATTCTATCTTGATATCATTCATCAAAACTGATTGAGCTTAAAGATCTTATTAATAATATCTTAGCATTTTACTGCATGTTAATTAAACCTCAATTAGAAAATACCTAGGAACCATACTAGAACTGAGTGAACAAAAATTTTAAAACACTACTGAAGACGACTACTGAAGATCTTAATATCCGAGCATTTTCCTGGGGGCAAATTACACCTCAACAGAAAAAATACTTAAGAACAACTATACTAAAAATGAGTGAAGGCCAGGCGCGGTGACTCACCCTTGTAATCCCAGCACTTTGAGAAGCCAAGGCAGGAGGATCCCTTGAGCTCAGGAGTTTGAGACCAGCCTGAGCAAGAGCAAGCTGCCATCTCTACAAAAAATAGAAAAATTAGCCGGGCGTTGTGGCGCACACCTGTAGTCCCTGCTACTTGGGAGGCTGAGGCAGCAGGATCGCTTGAGCCCAGGAGTTTGAGGTTGCTGTGAGCTGTGATGATGCCACTATACTATAGCCTGGGAGATGAAGCAAGACCCTGTCTCTAAATAAATAAATTAAAATTAGTGAAGAAAAAACAAAACCCTACTGAAGAATGCAAAAGACATAGTAGGTTGTAGACAGGAGGACACAACATCATGAAGATGTCAATTCTATGTTAGTTTCTAAATACAACACATTTCTGATGGAAATAGCGACAAGAAAAGATAGGGGAAGGAGCTAAGCTCAGGGACACTCCCTGCCTGGAAGGAGGTGTGGAGGCTGAGAGGAAGATTCCCCAGCCCCTCCCTGTGGGGGAAAGAGAAAAGTGGCTGAAGAACTGTGGGTAGCCCCCTTGCTGCAGAGAAGCTGGACACTTTCCCTCTAAAGAAACTGAGCAAGCTGGCAAGGAGGAGCTAGGAGCCGAAACAGATCTTGTATTAAGAAGAGGTCCCTGTTCAGGTGGCCCCAGCCTGCCCACTCACCACCCACAGCCCCCTCCACAATATGCCCACCATGCCCATCCTCCCATCGGCCCAGCTGGCTCTCTATTGAGGAATGCCACCAAGCATCACCAGACACTGGGGGAAAACCAGCAACCTCCATCCATTTATCCAACAACTTGTTACTGACGAGCACGACCAAGTGCCCAGCTCTGATCTCAGTCCTAAGAAACATCCTCCAACAAGACAGCTAAAATTGTTGCCCTCACAGAGCAGAAGTCTAGTGGGAATAATACAACCACGCAATGGATCATTCAGCCACAAAAAGGAATGCAGTATTGGTCCATGCTACAACCTGGATAAGCCTTGAAAACAATGCTAAGTGAAAGAAGTCAGTCACAAAAAGCAGCATACCATGATTCCATTTTTATGAGATGTCCAGAACAGGTAGATCCATTGGGACGAAAAGTAGATCAGTGGGTGCAGGGGTTGTGGGGAGGGACGAATATGGAGTAACCGCTTAATAGGGACAGGGTCTCTTCTTGGGGTGACTGAAAATGTTTCAGAACTGGTAAAGGACATACAACCTTGTGAATGTATTAAATGCCATTCAACTGTATACATCAAAATGGATAGTTTTATGGTATGTGAATTATTTCTCAATTTTTAAAAAACCATAAAAAATTGCATTTCAAGATCCTACATTCACAGGGAAGGCAGTGTGAAGATGATTCCAGTCAAACACTGCAGGGAATAAGCCTCGCTTCTAAAACCAGGGCTGGTCTGCATAACAGGAAGTGGGAAAAGGGACATGAAGCAGCCAAGTGCCAGGGCGTGAGCGGGGAGAGGCAGGTCAGATGACTGGCTCGCTATAAATACACCTGGCCTGCAACCAGGGTCTGAGCCTGGCTACCCAAACATGAAACAGGGTGTACTTCCAAGGACCAGTATGCCTTACTTGAACACAACAGAAGTTCCAAACCTGCTGCTGTGATTCAAATTTCTACAAATCCAATCCTATTTTCAATGACCTGAGGAGCTTTCATTTAAAGGAAATCCTGCAGTGAATGCTTTTCATAGTATTATAGAACCAGAAAGTTAGCACAAGACTATTTAGTCAAATACTGAAGACCTACCAGGTTCCAGGTACCAGGGGAGATAGAAAGATGAGAGAACCACAGTTCTTGGCCTCAGTCTAGTGGCAGAGACATTTAAACAAATGAGGCTATGAGAGCCTCATGTCAGGCACTCTGCCATCCCAGCAGTAGCCATTAGCTCTGCTGCAGGCCATAGGGAGTGGCCGGTATCAGAGCCAGGCTCAGCTAGGTGAGCAGCCATTCTCTAGGAGCAGAGGGAGAGGGCCTTTGGCCTTAGCAGCCCAGGAGCCTGCCATGCTTGGAACAGGGAGCAGTCGGAAGGGCAGGAACAGTGTGTGGCAGGGAATGCCAGGGGAGAGAGGAAGGCAGGTGAGGAAGGCCCGTGGGGAGAAGTAAGAGGGGCTGCAGGAATGGGAGGGTTGACATACGGGCTACAATGGTGACGCCATCCACCAAACCGGGAGCAGTGGGAAAAATGCCAGGCCCAGGTGTGCATGTGGCGGGCTTGCAGCCAATCCTTCTGACCCCTCTGCTGGATTTGATGCCACTGAGCAAGCTTCCTTAAAACAGTTTGTCTTGAATCTCCACATTTTCCTCATCTGGCTCTTGTCCTACCTTGCTCATTGCCCCTTCTCAGTGGGGCCTTCACTGATCTGGCTCTTTTGCATTGCTGCCATTCCCCAGAATGCTAGTTTTCACGTTCACTCATTCGTGCAGACTGAGTCCACCTGTTCCTATAATTGTAGCTCGTATTGCCCCCCCAAATCTAAGTCCCCACACTCAAAGTGGCTCCTGAGCTCTGGACCCAGGGCTTCTTGCCAGGCAACTCTACCTGTCTGTCTCTGCCCAAGACCTGTTTAAATGCTTCAGCGTTCACTGACAACTCTCTCCTTCCTTGGCTTCCCCTTTTCTGAGTACATTATTTGGAACTCCCTCTTGCTTGGCTGTTCTATATTATTAAGTAAATGTTTCCAGGAGGGTTGCTGAGTGATATGTAGCTACTAAAGCACTACACTTTTTAACTGAAATTTGAGATAATTATAGATTCACATACAATTGTAAGAAATAACACAAATATCCTTTATACACTTTGCCTAGGTTTCCCCAAAGGTCATATTATGCAAAATTATAGTACATTATCACAATCGGGATATTGACATTGATACAACCACACATCTTATGCAGATTTCCCCAGTTTTACTTACGTTCATTTGTATGTGTTAAGTTCTACACAATTTTATCATGAGTGATTCATGTGACCATCACCACAGTCAAGATAAAGAACAGGCTGGCGCGGTGGCTCACGCCTGTAATCCTAGCACTCTGGGAGGCCGAGGCAGGCAGATTGTTTGAGCTCAGGAGTTCGAGACCAGCCTGAGCAAGAGCGAGACCCCGTCTCTACTAAAAATAGAAAGAAATTAATCGGACAACTAAAACTATATAGAAAAAAATTGGTCGGGCATTGTGCCGCATGCCTGTAGTCCCAGCTACTCGGGAGGCTGAGGCAGAAGGATTGCTTGAGCCCAGGAGTTCGAGGTTGCTGTGAGCTAGGCTGACGCCACGGCACTCTAGCCCGGGCAAAAGAGTGAGACTCTGTCAAAAAAAAAAAAAAAGATAACAGTTTATCACCACAAGGATCCCTTTTATAACCACACCCACCTCCCTGCCACCTCTCTTTTCCCCCAACACCTGTTCCTAACCCCTGATCACCACTAATCTGTTCTCCACCTCTATAATGTTATTCCAAGAATGTTGTAAGTGGACTCATGCAGTATGTATTCTTATGAGACTGCCTTCTTTCATGCAGCATAATACATTTGAGCTCCATCCAGCTTATTGTGTTTATCAACAGTTTGTTCCTTTTTATTGCTAGTTGTAGTCCATGGTATGAGACGTGTGGGCCGATTAGGAATAAAGCTACGATAAACATTCATGTACTGGAAGCCTTAAATTTTTTCACAATGCTTTTGCCTCTCCATGAGAATGACAGCTTAGATGACACACTTTTCCCTCAAAGTATGTAGAGGTATTACCCGAATGTCTTCTGGCATCAAATACTGTCAATGAAGACAGGTGAAGTAAACCTGCCTTTTCCTCTAATAGGTGACTTGCTCCTTATGCCTAAGTTTCTTTAAAAAAATGTGCACCAAAAGAGACCACTAACCTAATCAAGAAAAAAGGAGAAAAGAGCTGACATAAATTAGGAATGAGAAAGTAACTACTAATACAAAGGAAATCGAAATAATAAGACAAAGCTTCCTACAGCCCTATGCTCATGAATGGGAAAATCTGGCCTTATTCAATTGATTCCTTCATTCATTTGACAATATTTATAAGCACCTACTATGTGGCCTACCCTGTTTTAAGTTCTGGGAATAACACAGTGGACAAAAAGGATTTTTAAAAATCCTACCTTTATGGAGCTTATATTCAACAGAGTAAATGGACATGGTAGAAATATGTTTTCAAAAATTAAGAAGAGAAAACCTAAATAGAGCAAACGCCAAAGGGAAAAACAGGAAAACTGTTTAGGAACTACCCCCCAGAAGGATCAACAGGCTCAAACCACAGGAGAATTATTTCGGCCCTCAAAAGACAGATGATTTCTCTACTGTTCAAAATTTTCAGAGCACAGAAATGAGAAAATCTTCCCATTTCTCTTAACGACATCTGGAAAAGATGGCAAAGAAGTACACTGCAATGTAATCTCACCTTTGAATACTGATACAAATCATAATGCACACAAAAACTATACATCCAAATCAGAGTGGGCTTCCCAGGATCACCTGGATTCTCACTAAGGAGGGGATCTATTGATATAATTTACTACATTAATAAGTTAAAGGGGAGCAGACAAGGTCTTGAGATACCACAACACCACTTGATAAAATTCAGCATCTAATTCTGATTTTTAAAAAAGACAAATCCTTAGTAAAATAGGAGGATTTATCCTTAACATGATAAAACTATGTATCATAAACCAAAGCCAAGAACAAGCAAGGAGACTGATTAGCACCATTATTTGATAGCCAGTAGAATCAGATAAAAATTATAAAGGGAAAAAATGGAAAAAAGGCAAAGTCATCACTATTTGTAGATAATATGACTGTATTCCTGGAAATGCCAAGAGAATCAAGTGAAAAACTAGGAGAAATAAAAAGATTATCAGGTAAGGTGGCTGGTAATAAAATATATATACAAACAAAAATTAGTAGCTTTCTCAGGCACCAACAATCATCACTTAGAAAATTTAGTGGAGAATAAAGATCACATTTACAACAGGAATATATACTATAAAGCACTTAGGAATAAGTCTAACAAGCAATATGAAGAATGAACATGAGGAAAGTCATAAAACACAGACAATAGAGAGAGAGATCTTGAGTTTGGATGGGAAAACTCAATACTGTATAAGAAAAAAAAAGTTGAGTCTCCTAAGACCAACCTACGTCCATCAATGCAACTCCAATCAAAATCTCAATGGACTCCTTTAAAAAAAAAAAAACTTGAAAATTTGACTCTAAAGTATACGTGGATGAAATGCATGAAGAAATAAAAATTTCAAAAAAATAATTTAAGAAAGGCCTGCACTACCTCTGTGGAAAGCAATATGGAGACACCTTAAAGAGATACAAGTAGAGCTTCCATTTGATCCAGCAATCCCATTACTGGGCATCTACCCAAAAGAACAAAACACATTCTATAAAAAAGACACCTG
>NW_012151763.1:1342579-1346171 GCF_000956105.1 Propithecus coquereli
GCATGGTGGCGCATGCCTGTAGTCCCAGCTACTCGGGAGGCTGAGGCAGAAGGATCGCTTGAGCCCAGGAGTTCGAGGTTGCTGTGAGCTAGGCTGACACTACGGCACTCTAGCCCGGGCAACAGAATGAGACTCTGTCTCAAAAAAAAAAAAAAAGAAAGAAAGAAATGATGCAGCAGCTTTGTAAAATAGCCTGATAGTTCCTTACAAAGTTAAACATAGCATTACCACATGACTTAGCAATTTCACCCAAGAGAAGTAAAAACCTAAGTCCACACAAAAGCCTATACATAAATGTTTATAGCAGCATTATTCATAGCAGCCCAAAGCAGAAACAACCCAAATGTCTATCAGCTGAGGAATGGATAAATAAAATGTAGTCTACTCATAAAATGGAATACTATTTGGCCATAAAAAGGAATGAAGTTCTGGGCTGGGCATGGTGGCTCACCCCTGTAATCCCAGCACTTTCGGAGGCAGGGGCAGGAGGATTGCTTCAGCCCAGGAGGTCAAGGTTACAGTGAGCTATGATTGGGCCACTGTACTCCAGATTAACCCTGTCTCTCTTAAAAAAAAAAAAAAAAAAGGAATGAATTTCTGATCCATGGTACAACATTATACTCAGTGAGAGAAGCCAGACAGAAAAGATCACATGTTATATATGGAATGTCCAGAACAGGGACATTCACAGAGACTGAAAGTAGGTTAGTAGCTGTCTAGGACTGGAGGGAAGGCATGGTAAGGAGAGGCATTGCTGAAGGGTCTCTTTTTGGAGAAGTAAAAATGTTCTAAAATTAGATAATAGTGATGGTTGCACAACTCTGAACATACTAAAAACCACTGAACTGTGTACTTTAAATGAGTGAATTGTATGGTATGTGAAAATTGAACTGTTTTAACAAGTGGGAGGAGAAAAGAAATCAACCCACTATATACAAAAGGCTTCTGCAGTTCAGAGGCAGTGGCTATAAAGGTCTCACCTGTGACTTTGGGCAAGTCCCTTTGTGACTTTCTACCTCTGTTTTCTCCTCTAGAGGGAAGCCTCAGGCCCTCCAAGAAGCCCAGCCTCACTCTCTAGTTACCACTCTGGATTCCCTACTGTCTCTTAGGCGTTGTCATGGTTGTTTTTACCATCTTGTCAGTTCTTCAACACCTGAGGCTGCAGACCTGGCTGCTGCCTCTCCGAGGCAGTCCTCTCCTGACTTTCAGCACATTCCCTCCCAGTCATCTAGCAAGGTGGAGCTGCCTGGCAGTAGCTGGGTTCTCTCTCCACCCCAAGTCATCCTGGCCTGTGCTAACATCCGTGGCCTGGGTGTCCTCCAGAACCTGTCCTCGGCCCCTTCACCTCCATCCTTATCTCCAACATCCTTCACCCTCTCACTAAAGGCAATTCCATCCCCACACTGGACAAGAAAATGCCCTGCCTTGGTAGTTCCACTCTCTGGCCCGATCTCCAACCCCTCCAGAGCCTGCCAGGCTGCCCTTTGCCATCCCTTCTGGCTCTCCCCAGGGATTTCAACTGGCTCCTCCTCCTTTGCCACCTGGCACCGTCCCAGGTTGTTCACTGCAGAGATTTTAGCCAACACCAGCAATCTGTCACAACAGTCTGCCCCCTCCCCCTGCCAATCATCAACTTTGGGAGGAGAACTCTCTCTAGCCCCACTGGACTGGGAGCTCCCTGAAGCAGGGCCAGTGCCTGCATCATCACCATTGGCCTGACACCAAGCGAGGTGCCTGGCACATACGCGGCACTCGATTAATGCTTCCTGGAGGAAACTGACCATGATGAGTGACCCTGCCACCGGCAGGCCTTGCTGTATTCCTGGGTGGTGCCACATGATAGGAGAAAATCTTGTGTCACTGTGCTGTCTGGCATTGGCATAGCTGCCAGCCCAGGGTGTGTGACTCGAGCCAGGCCCTTGGGGTACCTTGGCAATCCATGTTTCCTTAATTGGCTCCCTTTGTCCCCTGACAGTACTTCCAATCTCAACTCTCTACCTAGTTCCTCACACTCTCAGCACAAGACCTTGTCACCTCCTCCACAGAAAGGACTAAGGCGGTTAGGCAGGACTGCTCTACATGCCCCCTTGGCCACCCCACGTGTGCACGTGATAATAACAGTAACAAGAGTTAACATCGAGTACTAAGGTTTAGACCCTCTCCCTCCCACCTCTCCCTCCCATCCGGTAACTAGAGACCATTATCCTCAACCAAACATGTACACAGATATTTAATGAAATGTCGTTTATAACAGAAAAAGCCTGGAGTCAGCCTAAATATTCATCAAAAATCATATTTAAAACATTTTAATTACATAAGAAAATAATTGCAATATAAGGCTACATAGGTAAACAGGATAAAGACATATCAATTTTTGTTTCTAGTAATAACAGATTTGGACCAACCTTCCTATTAAAAATAACTAAAATGGTTCATTTTCAGAACATATTAAAACATTTAAAAGCAATGAAGAACCTACAAGATGGCAAAAACGACCATGACAAACCCTAAGGACCAGGAGGAAATCCAGGGAGATAGAGGCCCACGCACACCCAGTCATTTTTTCTGAGGGCATTTGCCAATCTCAACAAACTTTGGCTTTGGTTTTAGTAACCTTCCAAGGCAGGCAAAGGGGACTGAAGTCCAGGCCCACAGCCACTAAACTGAGGAATGTAACATAAAATTCTTCCCACATTTTGTTGTACCCTTGGGGTAAAGGTGACTCTGAAACAAACTTGCCCCTCCCAAATTCAACCCAGAGAACTGCAAGAAACCCTGCCTTGGTCCTGGTAAAAGAAAGGGAAAACGTTAGAAACTTGTTTAAGGTGGTCCCAGGCTAATCACACAAGACATCTGACAAAAACCAAAAATATATCTTCTTTGGAAGAAGGCACATTTACCCTAGCTGTCAGAGATTCCCCACATATATATTTCAATGACAATAAGCAGTACACAGCCCCTCTCCCCACAAAAAACACACAAGCACATGAGGAACTAAAGTATCATGAGAACCAGTAGAAAAGGAATAACAGGAAAATGAGCCAAAGACAGGCAATCCATAAAGGAAATAAAATTGGACCATAGACATATGAAAAGATGTTCGACCTCCTTAGTAACCAATGATGCAAATGAAACCATAACAATATAAAATTACAAACCCACCAGTAGGCTAATATGAAAGTCTGACAATATTGTGTCAGCGGCTGACACAATATCACCTGACAATATCACGTTGGTGAGGCTGGCACAACAGCAACTTTTGTATGTTGCTGGTGGGAATATCAATTGGCACAACCATTATGGAAAACGGTTTGGCACCACCTTATAAAATTGAAGTTACAAATCCTATATAACCCAGAAACTCCACCTCAGGATAACCTTAGGGCAGCAATTTTCAAACCTTTTGGCCTTAAAGACTCTTTGTATATACAATTATTGAGAGTCTCAAAGAGCTTTTATGTGAGTGATATCTACCAATAGCTACCATACTAGAAATTAAAACTGAGACACTTCTAAAGTACAAGACACAAGCACACATTCCATTGGCTATCAGAGCGATACTTCACATCATATAGCATCTGGAAAACACCAC
>NW_012151763.1:1346421-1347704 GCF_000956105.1 Propithecus coquereli
AGGAGTGGGGAGGCAAGGGCAACATACATAACCTAAACATCTGTACCCCTGTAATATGCTGAAATAAAAAAAGAAGGCCTGCACTATCAGTTTCTATTTAGAATTTCTACAATTTATTAATCAGAACATCTAGATACATTTTTGTACATATGTACATATGTACACTGAAGTACATATATGACCCAGCTGCATCACTATGTTTTCAGACAATGCTTGTCAATTCGTAAGGCCCCTGGGGCCCACTATTCGGGTATCACTAGTCTAGACATTTCCCACCACCAAATCTAAGTAACCAGTTCTATGCCCCACTGCTTCTATTGCCTGCTCTCTACTGAGCTAATTTAACAGGTTTCCTATATACATCCTTCCAAATACCAACTCTACAGCAAGGAGTAAGGTCACTTTCCTCCTTCTAATTATATTCCCCAGAGAGGTCACTGGTATCAATGGTTTGAAACCTGCTACTTCAATAATTGACCTAAAAAAAATACATGTACCCTGATGGCCTTAGGGAAACCTTTCAGTAGACAAGTGGGGCAAGTGAGAGAAGCCATAGTCCAATTTTATTGCAAAATTAAAGGGAGATGAAGAGGAAAGGCAGGGAGTAGAGATATGAAGGAAGTAGATGGGGTATTAGCTTAAAAAGGAGGCAGAGGAAGAAAAGATGTTACACAATGAAGGAAAACTTGAACATGTTTTTAGGTGAGTGAGGAGAATCAAGAAAAGGGAAAGGGTGACAATTGAAAACATACAACAGAAGTAACAGATTTGATTAACAAAGTCCCTGCTGCCAAGAAGGAAGATGTGGATGCTAAGAAACATCTATAAAACAATGGTATGCCATAAAGTACCTGGCAATAAATAAATCTAACAAGACATGTGAAGGACCCTGCTGTGAATCAGCATAGGCTGGGGCCTCCTGGTCCAGGCCACCATGCCCTGGACAGACTTTTACTCAAGAACACATGATCCAACAAGCACAAGAAAGGATGCTCAACTTCATTAGTCACCAGGGAAATGCAAACCAAAACCACAAGATACCACTTCACACTTACTAGGATGGCTAGAATAAAAAAAGAAACAGAAAATAACAAGTGTTGGCAAGGATGTGGAGAAATTGGAACCCTCCTACACTGCTGGTGGGATTATAAAATGATGCAGCAGCTTGGCTGGGTGGGGTGGCTCACTCCTGTAATCCTAGCACTCTGGGAGGCCGAGGCAGGTGGATTGCTCAAGGTCAGGAGTTCGAGACCAGCCTGAGCAAGAGCGAGACCCCGTCTCTA